>NC_050185.1:25756950-25786950 GCF_008315115.2 Sander lucioperca
TTTTAAGGAAGAACATTTATTTATTTACAATACATTATTCATTCACAAAACAACTTGGTGTCCTTAAAAGGTCGGATTTTTCCTCATTTTTTTAATTAAGGCATTAAGATCAATTTCCAAAAGATGATTTTTTTTTTGTTTTTAGTCAACTTTAGCATGGGTATGAATACTTATGAGCAGCACTGTAATTAATATATATATATATATATATATATATATATATATATATATATATATATATATATATATATATATATATATATATCTGTCCCTCATTCATTTAATTAAATCAATTATATTCTTTCAAATTAATTCAAGAAAGGACTCTTACAAAGCCAGGAAAACGGATGAAATTAATAAATACGTAAACTTCATTAAAATTGAATGAACCTAGTTCAAATTAAACTTTATTAAAAACTAAGTGAACTTGGTGTACTGACCTGCAGCGTTGATCCACTGCTGGCGCACGGCGTCGGGGATCAAACTCTCACGCTGGCGGATATATTGTTTGAGGGCGGAGCCAGCGTCCAGAATGCCCTGCTCGTCGCTCTCCAGAGGGGCGGAGCTAGGTGATGTCATCAGGGCTTCAACCAATCGGGTGACTTTGGGAGCCAGGCCACAGCGTCGGTAGACACCGTCCACCTTCAGACCTGACACACACACACAGACAGTTTGTCCCAGAATGCTTTGCAGATTTGTAGTTTTCTCTCAAAGTTTAAAAAAAAAAAAAAAAAAGGTTACAATAAAAAGAGGCGACACTCACATTTATTATGCACAACAGCCACTTAAGGAGTCTACACATGATCACATGGTAGGGAGCAGAGCAGGGGGAATGAGAGGGGGAAACACCAGAGCAGGGGGAATGAGAGGGGGAAACACCAGAGCAGGGGGAATGAGAGGGGGAAACACCAGAGCAGGGGGAATGAGAGGAGGAAACACCAGAGCAGGGGGAATGAGAGGGGGAAATACCAGAGCAGGGGGAATGAGAGGAGGAAACACCAGAGCAGGGGGAATGAGAGGGGGAAATACCAGAGCAGGGGGAATCAGAGGGGGAAATACCAGAGCAGGGGGAATGAGAGGGGGAAACACCAGAGCAGGAGGAATGAGTATTTTAAGTAGGAATGGCAAACTGACCGTGGGCGGTGATGTGGGAGATGCAGCGCTCCACGGCCGGCGGGACCGAACCCCGTGACATCACTGGGTACAGAGACTGACGACCTGGGCTCTGACGCTGGGGAGCCGCTCTCTGATTGGTCAGAGCTGTCTGCAGGTGGCTGAACCAGGATTGGCAGCTGTGCTGCTCCTCGAACCCTAACGCCATTCTCCTGACGGGAAAAACCACCACAGGTCAGGAAAGTCCTTTAAACTAAAGATCTTCTGATACGATAGTATCTGAAAAGCCTCCGTACGGGGAAGTACTGGAGTTTATGCATGATCTGGGATCAGACATATATAACATATATAACATGTATATTATAAACAGAAAACAACCTTTGGATATCTGTTCATTAAAATATCAAACCATTCAAATGGAGGCTGTGAAAAAGTGGTGCAGAGTTTACAAAATAAAGATCCCATCAGAATCAGATTTTCATTTAATTTGACTTAAATGATAGAAAAACTGAACCGTTACTGTACAGACAGACAGGAAGCGCTACAGACAGGAAGACAGACAGACAGACAGGAAGAGACAGGTGAGAGACAGAGAGACAGACAGATACCAAGTAATTTAGCCCAGAAGACTACTTTAAAGTTTAAGCTTTAAACTTTAAATCTACTTTAAAGTAGTTTATTTATGTTTTCTTCCGCTATGACTCGCTGTCAAACTGGATAATAACAGAAAATTTTGTGGCGTTCATGGTTTGTGTTTCTGCATGTTTCACAAAGATAGAAATCATATCATCCATACAGGGATAGTAACAGCTGTTATACACCATATCACATCCATACAGGGATAGTAACAGCTGTTATACATCATATCACATCCATACAGGGATAGTAACAGCTGTTATACATCATATCACATCCATACAGGGATAGTAACAGCTGTTAGACATCATATCACATCCATACAGGGATAGTAACAGCTGTCAAAACATTAGGCTCTTTCTGACCAAGTAGTTACAGAAACGTAGTTATTGACCCTTTGCACGTGACGTCACGCTCCACTCACGCGAATTATGAACGCCATGACGGACGGCGGAAGAGCTATGCTGTAGATGGACGGCAAGCTAAACTCGTATGTTTTCGTTCGTGTTTGTGTTCTCACATTCACAATGTGCAGAATAATCCTCACCAACACAAGCATGTGTATGTATTGCCTTTCTGTTTAAAATGGAAATAAGTGATAAATAAAATGATCCTCAACCAGCTAGCTGCCGTGCTAACCAGCTAACAGGTCCAACCCGATGATGACCCACATAACTAGCTAACATCGGTTATTCACTGACCTAGCTACATATCCAAAAAAGAAAGCCGTTCCATTGCTCATTTAACTTAACACACATACAAAAAATATTGGTTAAATTAAAGATGACATGGCACGGAAACTAGCTTCAAAAACGAGTTAAATGCGGGTCTGCGGAGCTCCTACCCCGGCTAGCTGACGAGCTAGCTGCAGCTAGCTTTGGACGGCTCGCTAGCTGCTGCCCATCGCGTCGAAATATCCACCGGTCAAATCTAAACATAGGCTACGCAGCAAATATAATCACAGATAAGAAGATGGCTAGATGTTACAATTATGTGTGGTTACTACCGATAGATAATACATAGACACTCCGTGATTTAGTGCATGGATTAACGTGTGATAGATAATTAATGACTGCACTTCCCAGAGCTGGGATGTGTTCAGGCATCCATTAGCTAGGAAGTTGCATTGGCACACCCAGTGAACAACGGTATGGGTAGCCACGACCGACCATGTCCTCTAAAAACATGGGCTACGTGTTATATAAATCTTTACTTAAAGGAGAATTCCGGTCAATTTTTACGTTAGTCTTGATCGCTATGCTACGCGAGTACTTTCGATAGAAAAAACCCCGACCCGAATCAGTGCAGGTAACACGGAGAAGCTGCAGCTACGTACTACAAATGTCCACTGAGCTAAAACGGCAGTGGTCGGGGCCTTTGTGCCTCTTAACAGACACAAAATGCAATTAATATGTCTGTGCCACATGAAGAGGGCCCTTACGTGTCAACAAGATGCGTTTTCAACTCAGACATTGTTTAAATTCACCTACCCTGGTCCCTGTCTCAATCCTGCTGGTAGCTAGCTTGCCCTGCTAGCTGATAGCCGTTAGCTGCCGTCCAGTGAGTGCTGTCCAGCTACTACCACACTACTGTTTTTTTAGGGGGGAATAAACTTCAAGACGTGACATGACCTGTCCTCTGGAGGACATACCCACACCACCGCCGCTCCGCGGATTATTATTGGGATGATTATCACACAAGCCTGTCTGAATACACTCACCGGACGGCAGCTAACGGCTATCAGCTAGCAGGGCAAGCTAGCTACCAGCAGGATCGAGACAGGGACCAGGGTAGGTGAATTTAAACAATGTCTGAGATGAAAACACATCATGTTGACACGTAAGGGCCCTGTTCATGTGGCACAGACAATTGCATTTTGTGTCTGTTAAGAGGCACAAAGGCCCCGACAACTGCCGTTTTAGCTCAGTGGACGCTTGTAGTACGTAGCTGTAGCTTCTCCGTGTTACCTGCACTGATTCGGGTCGGGGTTTTTTCTATCGAAAGTACTCGCGTAGCTATAGCGATCAAGATAAACGTAAAAATTGCCCAGAATTCTCCTTTAAGTAAAGAATAGATGTTAAAACAAAATAAACCCTAGATTGATGTCTTATCTTTGCCATTATGAGGTACCTCCCCCCGCCGTTAGCGTAGCATCACGTACCTCTAACCCAGCCAGCTACTAAGAACTGGTTAGCATCCAGACTTTTAAAAGCTTTGAGATCAGCACCAGTATATGGGGATACCCGTTTACCACACAGTGGTGCAGATCGTGTGGACTGAAAGAATTAAGGGTCTGTATCCAATCCTGCTATCTCCAACTTCTCCAAATACTGCTCTTTGTGAGCACCTACCAGATGCCCTACCTCGACCGATAACGGGACGACAACTTGTTGTTCAATAGAAGGAGCCATATAAAGCCACAAATACAGTTTTTATAGTGTTATGTATTTCAAACTGATTGAAACTATGAAACTTTCCGCTCGTCTACTACTGTTTAGCCTGTGCTTCCGCCGTCCGTCATGGCGCCGTCACGTGGTCGTGTGAAGTGTTTGCAAAGGGTCAATAGGAACAGTCCACTTCTAAACAGTTCTACTAACTACTCTCCCCCAAAACCAGTTTTTCCATTTTCATTCCCACTGGCCAAGTGGCCATAGGAACCGGTAGGAGGGGTAAGGGAGTGACGCAAGCACGGCAACGGTCTTTATAGCATCGTCACTTGACTTTATTACCACATACAACAACAAACATTAACAATCAGCTGGTTGTCTTATGAGTTAGCATACGTAGGAGAACTGCAACAGACAGTGGAGAATATGTACTGTTTGTGTTTCAGACGTTGCTAGGTCACTAAAGGTTCCTGTGTGGAAAAGAGAAAAGAGCCTGTCCTGAAGTAGGAGCTGAAAGAGTTACAGGAACTGTGGCCAGAGGAACTTAATAATCCCCAAAATGGTTCAGTCAGAACACGAAAAAAAAAAGGGTTGTAGGAACGGTATGTCCTAGGAACGGTATGTCCTAGGAACGGTATGTCCTAGGAACGGTATGTCCTAGGAACGGTATGTTCTAGGAACGGTATGTTCTAGGAACTATGTTTTAGGAACGTATGTTCTAGGAACGGTATGTCCTAGGAACGGTATGTTCTAGGAACGGTATGTCCTAGGAACGGTATGTCCTAGGAACGGTATGTTCTAGGAACTATGTTTTAGGAACGTATGTTCTAGGAACGGTATGTCCTAGGAACGGTATGTCCTAGGAACTGTATGTCCTAGGAACGGTATGTCCTAGGAACGGTATGTCCTAGGAACGGTATGTCCTAGGAACGGTATGTTCTAGGAACGTATGTCCTAGGAATGGTATGTCCTAGGAACTGCAGAAATCCCTCCGTCAGAAAGGGACTATAGTATGATGTATGACACACTGGTTGATGAGTTCAGACTCTGGAAGGAATACATCAGAACATCTCTACTTAAAACTTCTGAATTAACAACTCGTATCTGTTGTTGTTGTGAGGAAAGTATCAATGAGGTCGTCACCTGTCTGCCGTCGCCATGGCGATGATGTTTCCAGATGGACCCATTTCTGAAAAAGAGTTTCAGATTTTAAACTTTCATTCACAGTCCTCACTTCCTACTTCTGGTTAACAGGAAGTTCATCTAAACCTGTTTTTAACTCTTAATTTCTTGATTCGTCTCTTTTGAGTTATAATAAAACATTCTGACAGAATACAGAACGATATAATAGAAAGATCTAATAGAATAAATAATATGATGTAATAGAATGATGTAATAGAAGATGTAATATAAAGATATAACAGAAAGATGTAATAGAAAGCTATAATAGAAAATGTAATAGAATATATAATGATATAGAAAGATGTAATAGAAGATGTAATAGAAAGATAGAAGATGTAATAGAAGATATAATATAAAGATATAACAGAAAGATGGAATAGAAAGATGTAATAGAAGATGTAATATAATGCTATAATAGAAAGATTTAATAGAAGATGTAATAGAAACCAAGTTGACAGGACTCTAAACTATCTCAACATGTCAGACCAGGGTCTTATCTTCAGGACCACAGGGAGACTCAGGGAGGAGCTACGGGTCCATCAGAACAAGGACCAACAGACTCTAGAACAGTTATAACCACTCCCAACTCACACATGTACTGACTTCTCAGTCTGACCCCCCCGACTCTCTTCTACCAACATACTGTACAATATATAATATTTAATACTATTGTTAATGTTGATAACTCTGTGCAATGTTCACTAATGTGCAATATCTGTATACTGTGCAATATCATTACTCCACACTGCATATCACACTGTATAAAACCATACTTATCTTTTATTTTTTTACATATGTACGTATATAGCGACTTAGAACTGTGCACCTTACCCTTTTTTGAACTACTTATTTTATTCCATGTTGTTACAAATGAGATTTGTTTACAAAATGTTGGAGACAAAAACTTTTTTTAAAAGCGGCAAAATAAGAGACAAAAACAAAGTAAAATATAAATTAGAAATGTAAAATATAAAGTGTTCATTTCCAATTTACACCCAGAAGGCAACACAGGGTTAACATATTTATTCAGCACTGATTTTAACTAACGGTCACTGGTTGGCTTTATTATCATAGTTTACATGACTTGTTTTCCTTTATGTTGTTTAGATTTTTACATATTCTATTATGGGATATGTTCTTGGCTCATATCTGCAGCCTCTATGTTTGGTCATTTGATTATTTGGTATTAATGTGATCTGGTTTGTTTCACTTTAGCCCCACTTTGAGCTACACTCTGTATGAAAGGTGCTATATAAATCAAGTTTATTATTATTATTATTATTATTATTATTATTATTATTATTATTATTATTATTATTATAACATTGGACTAGAGGGAAATGAAGGCTGTTACCGTGGTGAGTGAGCGCGCTCAGATCCATCCTCAGTGCCTGCTGTGTGTGTCTGTTGACGGGATAAACACTGACTCCTTCCTCCCACAGCAACAACCAGGCGTCAGAGTGACTCGAGGCCCCGCCCATGTCAACGACACACACCTTACTGACTGCAGAGGCCCCGCCCACCTCGGCGTAGGACACGCCTCCTGGGAGAATCACCTGGAAACAGAAAGTTAATCTAGAACTCAGAGAACAGAGCCAATGACAGAGCTGGTTTCCAGTAACCTCGTCCAGACAGTTTATGTCTCTGAGCAACAGCTGATCTCTTCTCCTTCATCTAAAATCATGTGTGATCATTTCATATGTCATCACTCTGGCTACCGTTAGCTTGGAGAGCTAATCTACCTGTTGGGCCACGGACTAAAGAAAACGACAGCACCCAAGCTAGCAGTCGGTCCGACCGGCGGAGACATGTTGCTATGGTAACGCTAGATTTGGTTTATCACAGTCAGCAAAGCAACAGAGCACAGAGAATAACAGCAGAGACCCCAGACATATTTTAGAAAAGTTGGAATATTGCCAGAAAATGATTGGATATTAAACTTCAGAAAGTTGGAATATTTGGAGAATAAAAGTGGGAACATTTTAACGAGGATAGGTGTGACCTCCGTGTTTAACTTGATATCTTTAAAGATTACAGTCTCGGCTGAAAATGACAACAGAAAGAAACATGTTTGGAGATTTCACATCTCTTCACAATTCAAATCCACGACTCCAGGAAGTGATTGTTGTCACGGTGATTGGGTCTATACTGCTAACTAGACCTGGGGTTGGACTGATTCTTCCTCCCAGAGACACACTCACGCTGCGGATCCACTTTGTTGTCACGATGCCCCCCCCCCCTCGTTCAGACGTGGGTGGGCCTCTCATTTAAAATGTCAGTTTGCAGCTCATAGTCAGTTTGTTTTGTTGTTAAGTGTTCCTCACAAATGTACAACCATTTAAGGAATGTATTTAACAGTATAAGAAAATATGAATAGCTTATACAAACAATCCAAGCCATTTGAAAATCTTGTTTAATTTAAATGACTCAATGCAATCTCAAATCCTCCCCAGGAACACCAACAGTCAGTATCTTTTCTTTACCAAATCTTTTACTAGGTGGTCGTGGAGGAGATCGTTGAAACAATAAATTCTCTTGTAAGTGGAACCAAAGTGTCCCAGGCACCGTTGTGGTACAGCCAAGGACCTACAACCTTGTGCTTTCATTGGATAGTCGCGTTCAACGGATTCATTTATATAAAGATGGGCATCGGCCAGCTTTTTGACGTGCAGCATTTTTTCAAATGCAGCGCCGCCTTCCCAGGACGCTTTGCGGGCGCGTTACAGTCGCCTGACATCACCTACAGGAATAAAGTGGAGCGCGGCGCGACAGAAGCGTTGCACGGCCAGGTGGATCAGCACGGTTAGACAGGTGTACCTTGAGGATATGATGCAGGTGAGTCAGCAGCTCCTCCTGGCTGTCAGCAGCACAGATCAGACGATCGCTCAGCGTCACCATCTCAAACTGATGTCTGACAACACACAGAGAGGGGAGGGCAGGTAGGAAGTAAGACGAGATAGTCAATACTAATCTAAATAAATCACAAGGAGCATGAGAATACAGAGTAATACAATACCTGCTCATTGCACATTATATATATATTTATGCATTCAGTCCATTCAGCCCCTTTCTTTTGTTCTTATGTTAAACAGCTATTTTGTATGTATTTGTTTCTGCATTAATGTTCAATATGTTTGTTCATGTATGCACCAACCAGAGGCAAATTCCTTGTAAATGTTGATTACTTTGGCGATAATCCCTCTTCTGATTCTGTTCCACAAAACTACCAAAAAGAAGTGTTTTTAGCTGCTTTTAAAACCATCAACAGAGGCTGCTGCTCTCTGATCATGAAGCCATGTTATTGTAACCTTCCTGTTTCCTCTGACATCTTCAACATTTTTAACTCTTGTAGGAACTGACGTTTGGACTGAATCTCCTGCTGGGATTACTAAAGAGTCTGAAGCTGGATGAAAGGGTTCCTCCCAACTAGTCCTCCAACCATCAGATATATATCGGTCCTTTGTTCCCAGAGAAGGTAACGGTCGCGGTGTTCACCCTCCTGTTGTCCTCGGGTCAAATTTGACCTTTTACAAAAACTTTCATCAGAACTACGACAAAAGAACGTTGAAAAAAGTGACCAATGTTGGAAAAAAAAATTTACAAAAACATGATTATTTTTTAAACGCTGAAAAAAGTGACCATAAATATCAAAAACATCGCCAAAGGTGACAAAAACGTGTTTAAAAAAGTGTCAAAAAAATTGGATTAATAATAATTTAATAATTTAATAAAATCAACAAAAACGTTGAGCAAAGTGTAAACTGAAAAACACAAAGTTGCCGACGGGAGACACACAAGGGTTAAACACGACGTGTTAACGTTGAGAAACGGTCCCAGTTGTGTCAGGTTTAGACACCAAAATCTGTTCCAATGTGAGCTCAGACACATGAAGTATCTATGAAACCATTCAGCATCTCTTTACAGTAACACTGCAGTATCTGTTAGACTGTGATCATGTGTGTTCCTCGTCATGTTGACCTGCAGAGACAGAGGACTGTCCACCAGAGGGAGCTGTTGTCTCACATATCAGTCCATCACACCTCTCTCTGTCTCATAATACATAACGTTTGGACACACCTGTCTCTGTCTCATAATACATAACGTTTGGACAGACCTGTCTCTGTCTCTGTCTCTGTGAGCGTCATTGTTCTTCCAGACCTGCTGATGTCACTGTTCAACTTTACGTTCTCATCACGTTAAAGGTCAAGAAAGATTTAACCGTTGTGTTGACGTCCCGTCGACCGTGCAACTTTGCTTTTCGGTAAACATTTTTCAATGTTTTGGTCGTCTTTTTTTGACACTTTTGTCGTTTTTCCCGATGTTTTTGACGATGTTTTTGACGATGTTTTCGGCGCTTTTTCTGACATTCTTCTATAAAAAAAATGTAAAATGCTATAAATTTAATAAAAACACCCAAATTCAATGAAAGTAGTGTACTGATCAATTTAATTTACTTGTGAAGAGCGTTGTATGGAACCATCCACGTTTTTTCTTTTGACATTTTGGTTGAAAGAAACCCACATTTTTGATATAGAAACTTCTTGAAAACGGGTCAGATTAGACCCGAGGACCACAGCAGAGATAAACTATTTATAGTAGAACAGCAGTCAGAGAGTCAGACGTTTGTTCCTCTGATCTTAAGATATGTAGAAATGACCAGGAAGCTACAGAGAAGATGTGTGTTTTATGGCTCAGAGCATTTCAATGTAAATCAGCGCCTGAGAACCAAACAAGGTGCTAGTACCCTAAAGGCCCTGACTCGCCAAACTGATAATCGGCCGTCGGCCAGTCTGGCGAGGTCGGTGACTCGAGTCTGTTCGGTATGTTCCATCAGCGTTCATTTTGGCCGATTTGACTTGTTAAATCAGGGGGTGGGCAGTCGGACTCAAGGACCAATCTGATTGGTGGAGTGCTAGCCCTTGACTAGCGAATCAGAGAGCTGCTAACGCCAGTATCTTGTTATTACTAGCCGTAGTATGTGCTTGCGTTTAGCGAGTAATGACAACAAGGATCCTTCTTGACTACTATCACCTCTCTCTGATGGAAACAAGGACTGACCACAGTGTGCTCTGTTGACCAGGTCTACAGACATGTTCCCTCATTTATGCTTTTAATTTTTCATTTATATGCATACGGTGTCTAACCCTAACCATATGCATACGTCTATCTTGTAGAGCTGCAAATAATCTAGCCAATTAATCAGTTAGTTGTCAACTATTAAATTAATCTCCAATCCTATTTTAATTACTGATTAAATGGTTGAGTTAAAAAACATTTAAACCTAAACCTCCATCTTTTTATCAACTTAACTCAGTAGTTTTGGTGTCTCATCCTAACCAGTCTGGACCGTTTCACAACGTTAACACTAGAACGGCCATGATGGTCATTTTTGACTGTTTTGAAATGTATATGTGTAATAACTTTGCTGAATAAAAAAATACAATCCTGCTGCTGCCTGACTTTTCCTAAAAGAGTCTGTATTTTAATTTAAAATTGTTTTTATATACATTACACAAAAGGCAAAGAAAATACAGTCACTTTTACCTATTTCGGCCATACACGGTCATTTTGACCGCTCGGATTTTCGCCGTATTGTTTTTAATTTTTCGCGCGGTTGAAGATGCATCTTGGTTGCTTAGTAACTACCATAGTCTCTGTCAGAGCAATGTAACTAGCGGTCTCGAGTAACAAGTGTGGGCATCACCGTTGGGCCGAAGGCAAAGCCAGAGTCGGTAACGTAGGCTGCTACGGCGTGGAGGCACTCTGTTCTGAATCAGAAGGCAAACACCGGGCGCTCGCTCTGTGAAAGGCGCGGAACACGTAGATGGCCGGTGGCTGTTTACATGTTCATATAACTTTATACATCCTCGAACTGGCTGAAATCGTTGCACACATCCTCTCCAAGGAGTGCACCAGCTGTACAATTGTCCGGAGGAAGTTCATGCAGCAACTGGCAGAGAGCTGAGAGAAGAGTTTATGGAGGAAAAAAGGGCCGCGGCTCACGGTCCGAGCAGCACTGACACCACAGCAGACGCCTAAACGGAGGCAGTGCCAGGTTAGGTTATAGCTAAATGTTCAAATAAGATACTTATAATTGTTATTTGGCTGTTATGAGTTAAGCTGAATGAATTTCCACACCATATTTTCGGGATATGAATGTATGAAATAATTACGGTTTACTATGCCATGATATGAATTATTGAAACACGTATTACTACTCAAATGTATAATTAAAATCGTAAAAATGTACATTTCGGTGTTATTACGTTTTTCTAAAGATATCCTAACACAATACATAATACAATATCGCAATTAGGTATTTATCATGAGAGATTATAGAGTTTAGAATCTGGCGGTCAAAATGACCGCTCACGGCACTTCTAGTGTTAACCCCGTTTAACCCTCCTGTTGTCCTCGGGTCAAATCTGACCCATTTTAAAAAAAAATTCTTTATCAGAAAAGTGAATTTTCTTTCAACCAAATTTTCAGAAAAACAACGCAGACTGTTCCAAACAACGCTCTTCACAAATTAAATAAATGATCAGTTCATTACTTTCTTTAAATTTGGATGTTTTATTCAATTTTATAGCGTTCAAAAACTTTTTTTTATGAAAGAACGTTGAAGAAAGTGACAAAAAGTGGCCCCAAAAGCTTCAAATACATGGGGGGAAAAACCCACAAAAACGTCAAAAGGCGCAGAAAAACTTTTACAAAAACATCGGGGGGAGAAGCGACAAAAGTTTTGAAAAAGAAGACCAAAACGTTGAAAAAACAAGTTTACATTTTGACCCAGAAAAACAAAAAGTTGCACGTTGGTTGACGTGAAGACAACACAAGAGTTAAAAACAGTAAGCGTTACCTTCTCTGGTTCAGATATGAGGACGGATTTCTTCATCGGGCCGTGCTACACCTTCACCACTCTCCTCATCTCTTCACATCTCTTCACATCTCTCCACACCTCTCCACATCTCTCCACATCTCTTCACACCTCTCCACACCTCTCCACACCTCTCCTCATCTCTCCTCATCTCTCCTCATCTCTCCACACCTCTCCACACCTCCACACCTCTCCTCACCTCTCCTCACCACACCTCTACACATCTCTCCTCACCTCCCCTCACCTCTCCACACCTCCACACCTCTCCTCATCTCTCCATACCTCTACACACCTCCCCTCATCTCTCCACACCTCTCCACACCTCTCCTCATCTCTCCTCATCTCTCCTCATCTCTCCACACCTCCACACCTCTCCTCACCTCTCCACACCTCTCCTCACCACACCTCTACACATCTCTCCTCACCTCCCCTCACCTCTCCACATCTCTCCATACCTCTACACACCTCCCCTCATCTCTCCACACCTCTCCACACCTCCCCTCATCTCTCCACACCTCTCCACACCTCTCCACATATCTCCTCACCTCTCCACACCTCTCCACACCTCATCTCTCCACACCTCTCTCCATCTCTGCACATTTCTCCACACCTCTCCACACCTCCCCTCATCTCTCCACACCTCTCCACATCTCCAAGGAGAGTTTTAGAAGAAAGGATCCCAGACAGACGCTCTGGTCTGACTTTAGCATTTACCGCTCTGTCCTTATTTATCGTTTATTTACCCGTCTTTCAGAAACACGGACAGAACCTCCCTCAGGTCCAGGACGTCACACGCTGCTGACTGGTTTTCTAACGAGAAGAGAAAACGATCTTCCTCCAGTTTACCATGAAGCTCCTCGTCTTCCTCACCTGGAACACACACACACACACACACACACACACACACACACACACAGAGAAAGAGACACACACACACACCTCTTTGTTAATTTCATGTCCTAGTATAGAGCTGAGAATGAGGATGATATGAAATGATATGGGAGCTTTAGAGACAGTTTAGAAAGTACAGCAGGAGTCACACTGACTGGAATTCAACCAGGTGATTCAGCCTACCTGAGGGAGCGGAATCAGGTCTCCTATTGGCTGACTGGGGCAGGTGAGGCGGGACGTCTGAATGAAAACAAAGAAAAAAGAGCAGAATTAAGAATCACAGCCAGGTGAGTTTGTTCTTCTTTAACAGTCAACTCTTTTGGAGGACTTGTTGCCATTTAAAGGAGAATTCTGGCCAATTTTTATGTTAGTCTTGATCGCTATGCTACGCGAGTACTTTCAATAGAAAAAACCCCGACCCGAATCAGTGCAGGTAACACGGAGAAGCTACAGCTACGTACTACAAATGTCCACTGAGCTAAAACGGCAGTGGTCGGGGCCTTTGTGCCTCTTAACAGACACAAAATGCAATTAATAAGTCTGGGCCACATGAAGAGGGCCCTTACCTGTCAACAAGATGCGTTTTCAACTCAGACATTGTTTAAATTCACCTACCCTGGTCCCTGTCTCAATCCTGCTGGTGTGTGTGTGTGAGTGTGTGTTACCTGTGTGTGTCTGTGTGTGTGTGTGTGTTACCTTTGTGTATGTGTGTGTGTTTTACCTGTGTGTGTGTGTGTGTGTGTGTGTTACCTGTGTGTGTGTGTGTGTGTGTGTGTGTGTGTGTGTTACCTGTGTGCGTGTTACCTGTGTGTATGTGTGTGTGTTACCTGTGTGTGTGTTACCTGTGTGTGTGTTACCTGTGTGTATGTGTGTGTGTTACCTGTGTGTGTTACCTGTGTGTGTTACCCGTGTGTGTGTTACCTGTGTGTGTGTGTGTGTGTTACCTGTGTGTGTGTGTTACCTGTGTGTGTGTGTTACCTGTGTGTGTGTGTGTGTGTGTGTGTTACCTGTGTGTGTGTGTGTGTGTGTTACCTGTGTGTGTGTGTGTGTTACCTGTGTGTATGTGTGTGTGTTACCTGTGTGTGTTTTACCTGTGTGCGTGTTACCTGTGTGTATGTGTTACCTGTGTGTGTGTTACCTGTGTGCGTGTTACCTGTGTGTATGTGTGTGTGTTACCTGTGTGTGTGTTACCTGTGTGTTACCCGTGTGTGTTACCTGTGTGTGTTACCTGTGTGTGTTACCCGTGTGTGTGTTACCTGTGTGTGTGTGTGTGTGTGTGTTACCTGTGTGTGTGTGTGTGTGTTACCTGTGTGTGTGTGTGTGTGTTACCTGTGTGTGTGTGTGTGTGTGTGTGTTACCTGTGTGTGTGTGTGTGTGTGTTACCTGTGTGTGTGTGTGTGTTACCTGTGTGTGTGTGTGTTACTGTGTGTGTGTGTGTGTGTGTGTGTGTGTGTGTGTGTGTGTGTTACCTGTGTGTGTGTGTGTGTGTGTGTGTTACCTGTGTGTGTGTGTGTGTGTTACTGTGTGTGTGTGTGTGTTACCTGTGTGTGTGTGTGTGTGTGTGTTACCTGTGTGTGTGTGTGTGTGTTACCTGTGTGTGTGTGTGTGTGTGTGTTACCTGTGTGTGTGTGTGTGTGTGTGTGTGTGTTACCTGTGTGTGTGTGTGTGTGTGTGTGTGTGTGTGTGTGTGTTACCTGTGTGTGTGTGTTACCTGTGTGTGTGTGTGTGTGTGTGTGTTACCTGTGTGTGTGTGTGTGTGTGTGTGTGCGTTACCTGTGTGTGTGTGTGTGTGTGTGTGGTGTGTGTGTGTGTGTGTGTGTGTGTTACCTGTGTGTGTGTGTGTTACCTGTGTGTGTGTGTGTGTGTGTGTGTGTGTGTGTGTGTTACCTGTGTGTGTGTGTTACCTGTGTGTGTGTGTGTGTGTGTGTGTGTGTTACCTGTGTGTGTGTGTGTTACCTGTGTGTGTGTGTGTTACCTGTGTGTGTGTGTGTGTGTGTGTGTGTGTGTGTGTGTGTGTTACCTGTGTGTGTGTGTTACCTGTGTGTGTGTGTGTGTGTGTGTGTGTGTGTGTGTGTGTGTGTGTGTGTGTTACCTGTGTGTGTG
The DNA here is from genome assembly GCF_008315115.2 of Sander lucioperca. Classification (NCBI taxonomy): domain Eukaryota; kingdom Metazoa; phylum Chordata; class Actinopteri; order Perciformes; family Percidae; genus Sander; species Sander lucioperca. The sequence continues at coordinate 25,772,140 of NC_050185.1, forward strand.
TGTGTTACCTGTGTGTGTGTGTGTTACCTGTGTGTGTGTGTGTGTGTGTGTGTGTGTGTTACCTGTGTGTGTGTGTTACCTGTGTACTCGTTGAGGCGCAGCAGCTCTGTCTGCAGAGCCTGAGCGTTCCTCTCAGCCAGCAGGATGGGGGAGGGGCTCTGGAGGTCCGTCTGACACACCTGGTGGATTTTAAGGGAAGAAACGAGTCTGACTTTTTGTAGAGTTGATCTGCAGGTTCAGAGACGTCATTTCAACCTTTTGTAACTTAATTTAAATAAATCATAAACCATATAAAGATAAAATAATAATCATGTGCGTGTGTGATTAATCATTAATGATCCGAGAGAGATTATTGGAGTTATTAAAGGTCAAAGTGTGAAACTATCAGACCTTTGCTCCTGAGCAGATCAGAGACATCGTCTCCTCTACGTCCTCTCCACACACCACCTGACGCAGCCTCTGAAAACACACACACACACACACACACACACAATTAACTAAACTACTTGTAAAGTAGTGACTCTGAAATCATTTTATTTCATTCTGACTTGTTATGTTTGTTGATAATTACATTAAAGGAATAAATGTCTTAGGTAGGGTCGGTAGGGTTGTTTTCTTTTTATAAAAACAATATGAGTATATATATATATATATATATATATATATATATATCTATCTGTGTATTTTTATATTATTACTATGTAAATCCTTGATAATTGACCCATTAACTGTGTATAGTTATATTATTACTATGTCCTGATATAATTGACCCATTAACTGTGTATAGTTATATTATTACTATGTCCTGATATAATTGACCCATTAACTGTGTAGTTATATTATTACTATGTCTTTATATAATTGACCCATTAACTGTGTAGTTATATTATTACTATGTCCTGATATAATTGACCCATTAACTATGTAGTTATATTATTACTATGTCTTTATATAATTGACCCATTAACTGTGTAGTTATATTATTACTATGTCTTTATATAATTGACCCATTAACTGTGTAGTTATATTATTACTATGTCTTTATATAATTGACCCATTAACTGTGTAGTTATATTATTACTATGTCCTGATATAATTGACCCATTAACTGTGTAGTTATATTATTACTATGTCTTGATAATTGACCCATTAACTGTGTAGTTATATTATTATTATGTCCTGATATAATTGACCCATTAACTGTGTATAGTTATATTATTACTATGTCTTTATATAATTGACCCATTAACTGTGTATAGTTATATTATTACTATGTCTTTATATAATTGACCCATTAACTGTGTATAGTTATATTATTACTATGTCCTGATATAATTGACCCATTAACTGTGTATAGTTATATTATTACTATGTCCTGATATAATTGACCCATTAACTGTGTATAGTTATATTATTACTATGTCCTGATATAATTGACCCATTAACTGTGTATAGTTATATTATTACTATGTCCTGATATAATTGACCCATTAACTGTGTAGTTATATTATTACTATGTCCTGATATAATTGACCCATTAACTGTGTATAGTTATATTATTACTATGTCTTTATATAATTGACCCATTAACTGTGTAGTTATATTATTACTATGTCCTGATATAATTGACCCATTAACTGTGTAGTTATATTATTACTATGTCCTGATATAATTGACCCATTAACTGTGTAGTTATATTATTACTATGTCTTGATAATTGACCCATTAACTACTGTGTAGTGCTGAGTCAGACCTGATCCATCAGATCTGGTGACGAGGTCAGAGCGTGGACCCGTCTATAGCGCCCCCTTCTGTATTTATCCTGGATGAACTTTGACCTCTCCTCATCCGACGACTCGGGGCACAGCTGCTCTGCCGCCGGCACCGCTGGAGCCCACACCTGATTGGCCAGACGGTTACCGTAGCGAAGAAACAGCTGGGAGAGGAACGGGTCAGAGGTCAGGTATGAATGGTTCAGCCCTGACAAACGTAGAAACATGTTTATTCAACCTTCCTGATGTCCTCGGGTCTAATAGACACATTATCAAAATGTTTCTATATCAGAAATTTGGGTTTCTTTCAACCAAATTGTCAAAAAAATAAAGTGGATGGTTCCCTACAACGCTCTTCACAAATAAAATAAATGATCAGGTCACTACTTTCATTGAATTTGGGTGTTTTATTCAATTTCATAGCATTTGAATAAAAAAAGTATAAAATAACATTGAAAAAAGTGACAAAAATGTCGGTAAGTGGCCGGTTGGTTCAGTGGGTAGAGCAGGCGCACATGTACTTAGAGGTTTATGCCCTGATGCAGAGGTCCAGGGTTTGAATCTGACCTGTGATGATTTCCTGCATGTCTCCCCCCCCCCCCCTCCTTTCTCCCCTAGCTGTCCTGTCAAAATTAAAAGGTGGAAAAGCCCAAAAAATAATCTCTAAAAAATAAAAATAAATAGTTTCTATACCAGAAATTTGGGTTTCTTTCAACCAAATTGTAAAAAAAAATAAAGTGGGTGGTTCCATGCAATGCTTTTCACAAATAAAATAAATGATCAGTTCCCTGCTTTCATTGAATTTGGGTGTTTTATTCAATTTTATAGCATTTGAATTTTTTTTTTTTTATCAAAGAACATTGAAAAAAGTGACTAAAATGTCGGAAAAAGCTTCAAAGCGTCGGGGGAAAAATCTAAGACAACATCAAAGTGCAGAAAAAAGTCGACAAAAACATCGCAAAAAATTACAAAAAACTTGGAAAAAACTGACAAATGTTGAAAGATGACCAAAACGTTGAATTAAAAATAAAATTGTCCCAGAAAAGTTAAAAGTTGCAGGAAGACAACACAAGGGTTAAACTGAAACGGTAGAGCGTTAAACACACTGCTGTGTCCATTCATGTATGAGTGGTTGAGTCCGCCCCCCTCACCTGTAGCAGTGGTTCAGTCCAGATCTTGTTGTCCATCATCAGACTGCGTACCTTCGACAGGCTGCTGCCCAGAGCTCGATGCTGACCTGAGAACACACACAGGTAGCATCCTCCATTACACCAATGATCTGTGAGTATTAGCATTAGTATTTATCTTCAAGGATTCCTTCAGATCAGTCAGTTTGACTTTTTATTGCAGAGATACAATTTAAGGTCTGCCAGTCTCCGAGTTCATTCCCAAAAACAAAAATATTTCCTCTTAACATGATGCAGGCAGAGATTATGTTTGGCATCACTGGGAAATATGTTGATGATATATTAGTCTCCCTTTGCCAGACCCTGTCTAGTCCACACAGCATTCCTGGATGGGAGAAAAACATGCTCTGGTTTATTGGCTTTAAACCAATCACAATCATCGTGGGCGGGGCTAAACTCCGGACGGAGCCACGGTGCCTCTGCTAAATAGTCTCAGGAAGGAACTTGTTTTGGTGGAACATGTGTACTTCAAAAGTTGTTTGAGTCGTGCATCAGAACACTCAGATTGGACAGATAGTCTAGCTAGCTGTCTGGATTTACCCTGCAGAGATCTGAGGAGCAGTTAACCATAGTCTTCAGAAATCCACCAGAGGTTAGAACGCCAACACAGAGACAGAAGAAGGGGACGGACATCCGGCTAAAATGAGGGACATCCCACAGAATTTCCATCGGTAATTAAGCAACCCCAGAAGTGGAACGTGGAGGATATAGACTAATGATATATTAACCTGATTTCTCAGAGACAGGGCATGTACACATGGCATGAACACCGGATTTGCCTCTGTTAGCTCGTACCTGCACAGGTCTGACAGATGACCAGCAGCAGGTTGACCGACGCCCACTCAGGATTGGCTGAGCCGCAGTCACCACACACTTTGTTGTCAGGATTTTCCCAGAGACGCAGCGCCACCTGGCTGCTGGACAGAGCGCTGCAGATAGACGCCGACAGAGTATCCACCCAGAGGGACTGATCCTTCGACGAATCAACAGACAGACTGCAGGCAGGGGGCGGGGCCACAGAGAGACAGAGGGGGGAACAAAAGGAGAAGAAAGACCAAGAACGAACGTCAGGATTTAATATAAAGACATTAGGAGGGTCCAAAAACAGGGTCGAGAACCCAGAACATTAGTCTTTATAAGCTGACGAAACAAAAAAACTGAGCTTTTATAGACACTACACTAACGTTATGTCTGACGTTATGTTTGCAGCAAACATTTAGATACCAGTTCAAATCTCAAAATGTCGGTTTAAGGCTAACTATATTTCTGTAAGTTAAGCTAAAGCATTCAGTTACCAAGTCAAATCACACAGAGGAGAGTAAAAGGTGACATAACATGTGACAAAAACATGGAAAAGGCAACAAAAAAGGCAGCAAAAAATGTGATGAAAACATAAAAAAAGCTTCAAATGAGGCGATGCAAAGTTTGTGTCAAGAAAACAACGTCAGAAGCACTGGATCTGTCAAAAAAGATGAGGAAAAAGGCAGACAGTTACGTACTTGAAGGTCTTGTATGGAGTGATAAGAGTAGACAGACAGGTACGTACTTGAAGGTCTCGTATGGAGTGATAAGAGTAGACAGACAGGTACGTACTTGAAGGTCTCGTATGGAGTGATGAGAGTAGACAGACAGGTACGTACTTGAAGGTCTTGTATGGAGTTATAAGAGTAGACAGACAGGTACGTACTTGAAGGTCTTGTATGCAGTGATAAGAGTAGACAGACAGGTACGTACTTGAAGGTCTTGTATGGAGTGATGAGGCTAAACGAGTGTTTCCCTGCAGGTTTGACCGAGGCTACGTTCAGGGGGACGGAGAAGGATGCGATGCCCAGCTGGAAGCCATCCTTGTTGGGGTAAATCCAGAGGTCGTGACCCCAGAGGGCAGCGTAGGCGCGGCTCCGCGGTTCCTTGATGGTGATTAGTCCGTGGAGTACTGGAGGGGCGGGGCTTGGCTTACCTCGACAGGCCAGCAGAGACGTGACCCAACCTTCATGAACCTCTGAGACGACAAAAAGATAAAGAAGTACGAGACAAAGGCTGAGTTCCATGTCTCAAACTTACCAAGATCTGGAACTCATTGGCATAATGCATGCGACTTATTGGGACATACTAAATCTGTTTCTGGCATCCTAAACAGTTTGGTAGTGTGGGTACTGGACCGCAGGGCAGTTTCATCCTGAAAAACAGTCGACTGAACTTCCTTTTCTGTGGCATCTGCAATTAATCTCTGCTTTCAGTTAGAGGGTGACACAGGAATCAACTGTCACTCCCATCCCATCCCGAGCCCACGAAAATACTCCTGTCATATCCAGAGCCCACGAAAATACTCCCATCATATCCAGAGCCCACGAAAATTCTCCCGTCATATCCCGATCACGGAACTGCCCCCCCCCCAAAAAAAATCCTGTCTTGCTAAATCCCAAGAGAAAGACTACCGAATCCTGTCCCGCTCCCGTTTGGTTCCCTATGTTGTCTAAATCAGTCATTATCAGACAACAGAGTCTGTAGCATGTTTGGTTAATCGCGATCAAATCACTGAGGTTGCCTCAAAAATTTAGGCTCCACTATACATGCATTACCTGCAGGTCTAGGTAACATGTATTACCTGCAGGTCTAGGTAACATGCATTACCTGCAGGTCTAGGTAACATACATTACCTGCAGGTCTAGGTAACATACATTACCTGCAGGTCTAGGTAACATGCATTACCTGCAGGTCTAGGTAACATGCATTACCTGCAGGTCTAGGTAACATGCATTACCTGCAGGTCTAGGTAACATGCATTACCTGCAGGTCTAGGTAACATGCATTACCTGCAGGTCTAGGTAACATGCATTACCTGCAGGTCTAGGTAACATGCATTACCTGCAGGTCTAGGTAACATGCATTACCTGCAGGTCTAGGTAACATACATTACCTGCAGGTCTAGGTAACATGCATTACCTGCAGGTCTAGGTAACATGCATTACCTGCAGGTCTAGGTAACATGTATTACCTGCAGGTCTAGGTAACATGCATTACCTGCAGGTCTAGGTAACGTGCATTACCTGCAGACCTAGGCCATTTCATTACGTAGTTCCTAACGGAGATCTTCTCACACTCAAAACACACATTTATCAGTTTAGGGTAGGATAGAAGAATCACTGTCTGTGGATAGCAGTAGCCAATCAACAAACGTATTGTGAGTTGTAAGTGGTTCTCCTTTCTAAAACAAAATGCCTCGCAATTTTTGGGCGCACTCACCACATTGCAATCTCCGGCTCCGTCCCGCTCCCGTTGATTTCTATGCTCTATTCCGTCCCTATCACGTTACCAACAGTGAAATTGACTCCCATACCACGGGACCCGAAAAATTGTCACCCTTGACTTTCAGCTCATTCAAAACAGACACATCTTTCCAGTCCAGTCAGACAACTAGGAAACAACAGGGTGGTGTAGTGTTCTGATACTGTCCCAGAGCTGGCACAAAAAAAGTCTAGAAGATAGTATTCTTACCATCGTTATGAGCCACGAAGTCATAATGTTTCTTCTTGAAGTAAACTGAGAATCTGCCTTTGTCTTGTTTCTTCACCTTGGTGATACTGGAGACGTGAAAGAGCACCTCACTGAACTGGTCCTGACGAACAAAACAAACACACCCATCACTGACTGACAGACAGGTATACATACACATACATGAAGACAGAGGTATACATACACATATATGAATACAGAGGTATACATACACATACATGAAGACACATGTAGAGAGACGTTGACTTACTGTGCGTTTCTTCCACAGAGACATCAGCTGTCCGTCCAACGTCGCCCATAAAACATTGTGTCTGTTAGAGAAACATGTAAATGTGCCAGATTTAGCTATGCAGGCTAATTCTCATCTACAGTCCCTAGCAGGTTGATGTTTTTAAAAAGAAAACATTACATTTGTTTTTTCATTCAGAAGACAAGACAAAGTAAGAGTTTACTTGCACAACATAATGTGCAAAATATTCGTTAATGTCATCATTAGGAGCGTCAATTAGTCAACTGCACAGCCCTGGTTCATCTTTCAGGAACACTATAGGGTTCTATCTCGCACCCGGTGCAGCGCAAAGCCCGACACAAGTGTCTTTGCTAGTTTAAGACCGACCCAGTTGTCAGTTTACCGTCCAACGCCCACGTCGTTTAAATAGCAAATGCACCTGCACCTATCTGTGGCCCATGGACGTGCTGGTCTTACAGGGAGGTGTGTTCAGGTGCATTCTGGGAGTATTGCTATCTTGAGGCAGTGGGAAGTGATCGTGCTATTGACCAACAAAAACCTGGTCTAAAGTCAGTAACGCAGCATTTCATTGTTATTTTAACAGAGCATTAGTAAAATGCTCCTAGGTTCATGCACAGCGCGTGCACACTATGCTTGTTACACACACGGGGACGCACAGCAGCACACACACACACACACACACACACACACACACACACGCAGAAAATTACAAATAAAGATATTACGGTGTAAATCCTCCATCATAATAGCAATGCTCCAAAGTCCAAACACGCCTGGCTTTTAAAGGGAACGGGAGATGATCTCTGATTGGTTGATTGCATGTTACGCCCAAAACACACCTCTGATTAATGAAGACACTAAGGACAACCCTTTAGAACCATGCAACTGGCGTACGGACCCTTTTTTCCGCCGTCAAACTAGCAAAAGTGGATTTGGACACGCCCTAAACACACCTGCGCCGGGCGCTTAGATCGTTAAAATAAGGCCCTGAATGTATTTATTGATGGACTTCATGGTTCTATAAACCCAGCAGCAACCAGAGTCTGTAAGGAAAGATCAGCTCTACCTCTGAATCACCAGCAGCATCTCTGATCATTAACAATAACAATATGATGATGATGATAATGATGATGATGATGATGATGTTACCTGAAGCCCTTCCAGACGTCCAGCCAGCTGGCTCGGACCACGGCGCTCTGTGGAGTTGAACTCCCGCCGCCCCCTTTCTTCCTGGACACTCTGATAGTAGCCGCTCTGCAGGACAAACACACTTTAATACCTGTTTAACACCAGTACTCCAAGGTCGGACCAGGCTTATCTGACCCGTGTTCAACCCTTCTTTCAGAACTTCAAACCAAGCCAATCAACACACGTTGATCCAAAACCTGGGTCACAACGTGGTAGCAATGCATGACAATTAACCTTACGTGCTTGAAATGTTTGGGGGCAGTTTAAACATCATATTCAGTGAACAGCTGACATTATCATATACTTCAGTCCAGCTGTACACCACAGGAACTAATGTTCTGTACTTTCAATTGTACAGTACACTCTCAATTACATTGTAAAGCACAAATAAATAAAGAGATAATGTGTCTCTGCAGGGGTACCTGGGCGTCTTCTGTTTCAGAGGCTTTCCTGATTGGCCAAGAAGATGAGGAGGGGGTGGGGCCGGCCGTCTGGGCACCAGCCGACCTGAAGGATTGGACGGGAGGCTGCTGAACACAAACACCACACAAGTGTCAGCAGCAGCAGAGCATGAAAGCGTTGTTATTGTAGCACTGTCTACATACAGACTACATACTTGTTAGTGGTTGAGTTCTGATTGGAGGCAGGATCTTCTCCCATTGGTCCTGTGGCTCCAGGGAGGGATTGGCTAGCTCCTGTTTCTTCCTCCTCGTTGGAGGAGTCACTTTCAGCTTCCTCCGTGCTCGTCCAACAAGCCAACACGGTGGAATACGGCCGCTCTTCTCTGACGTCGTAAGGAGACCGTTTGTAAACTGGAACCAGAACAAACGAAGAAGAATCAGACCGGCAGGAAGCTGAAGACCAGGGCTGTTCAAAAATATGTGATACCCGTACCGTGACTTCAACACCTTTGAGTCTCCATGACATGTAACGTTAGACAGCCAATCACAGACATTATTAGATCTTGGTAGAAGCATGCAGCATGCTGAATGGCTCACTGACGCTGGTGAGATTTACCCTGAAATTGGGTATTCAATTTAATTAAATTCAATACTCGATACTTTAGAGGCAAATCTGCCGGTTCCTAAAAAGTGTTGTATTCAGTCCCTAGCAGGACTCACTGGAACAGGTTTAACTGCTGTAGTTCGGTCAGTTGGGTTTCCTAGGGTAACGAAGAAAAGTCCCACCCTACTCTTCCTTTGATTGGCTTACCCTGGTATATTTATATTATTAATATTATATATTATATAATGCTGTCAAACGATTAAAATACTTAATCACGATTAATTGCATTAATGTCATAGTTAACTCGCAATTAATCACACAATTTTATCAATTCTAAATGTCCCTTGATATCTTTTTGTCCCATTATTTTTTCTCATTTTAATGCTCTTATCAACATGGAAAAGCCAATCAGCCTGGTTTGACGAAGGGGCGGAGAATTGGCCATCAGCTGTGTGCTTGGCCATCAGCTGTGTGCTTGGACATCAGCCGTGTGCTTGGCCATCAGCCGTGTGCTTGGCCATCAGCCGTGTGCTTGGCCATCAGCCGTCTGCTTGGCCATCAGCCGTGTGCTTGGCCATCAGCCCTGTGCTTGGCCATCAGCTGTCTGCTTGGCCATCAGCCGTGTGCTTGGCCATCAGCCGTGTGCTTGGCCATCAGCCGTGTGCTTGGCCATCAGCTGTCTGCTTGGCCATCAGCCGTGTGCTTGGCCATCAGCTGTCTGCTTGGCCATCAGCCGTGTGCTTGGCCATCAGCCGTGTGCTTGGCCATCAGCCGTCTGCTTGGCCATCAGCCGTGTGCTTGGCCATCAGCCGTGTGCTTGGCCATCAGCTGTCTGCTTGGCCATCAGCCGTGTGCTTGGCCATCAGCCGTGTGCTTGGCCATCAGCCGTGTGCTTGGCCATCAGCTGTCTGCTTGGCCATCAGCTGTCTGCTTGGCCATCAGCCGTCTGCTTGGCCATCACCTGTCTGCTTGGCCATCAGCAGGTGCACCCATGGCAGTTTTAGGAGGGTGGAGCCCGTTTTCTCTGCTTGTCATTGGTCAGTGAAGAGAAACTGATAACTGCTGTGGGTCCAACACTTGGAAGACGATGGGAGATCCCTGCTGTCAGAAAACACCAACGTGGACACATAGCGTCAGAGTCTATGGCCCCGACCATGGCTCGGAAATATCCGTAACCTAATGGTTGTTTTTACCCTGGTATTCTTACCCTAACCAATCTCACTCCTCATGCCTAAACCTAACCAATCCAACCAACAAAGGCAGCGAGTATTAGCCAATCAGAAGCAGAGTAAGGCAAGACATTCCTTTGCCATCCTAGGAAACAGAAACTCTCCTTCAGTACCTTCCTCCGTTGGCTCAGCAGCTCCCTCTAGTGGAGGTAAAGTAACGTCAGCGTTCTGGTCTAAGGTTGACATCACCAGCTGGGACAACGCTCCAACATCTGGACACAAACAGAGAACATGTTGCTCAGACAACCAACTCAACTCTGAGTTGAAGGGCCTCAAAGAACAAAATGAATACACAGATATAAAACAGCATGCAGAGAACAAACAAGAAAAATCAAAGTGTGTGTGAGGTTTATTTTGCGTTGCCGGAAGATATTCAACGCGTCTGCTGACACAAGAAGGGCTTTAGAGACTTCATACACAGGTGTAGATGTAGAATTGTGTGTAATACGTTAATACATCGGTAGCAATGCTTTATGCTTTCAAACAACCAAAGCCAGTTAATGTGGGGGGGTTGATGGATCTATAATTGAGGTTTCAGCCCCTAGTCTGGCCATCAGCAGACCAAGCTCAGTCTTTTAAGATTGAACATTAGTCTGGGGAGTCTGCTCTGGATTTTCTACTGATCAACGGGCATAGTTCAAATGATTCTGTACGTGATTGGATAGTCCTTCAACCAATCAGAGCAACAATCTGGGTGACGTAGCAGCGACAGCGGCATCAACGGGTTGCTGACCTTCGGTGGCCGCCATGTTGAATGTAAACAAGAAGCTGCTTGGTCGCTTCTCTATCGTCATCGTGTTCAACCAGCCAATAGCGCGCCAGGTGGATAAGCCAGTTTGCGATTGGTCCCCGCAGATTTATAACGGAAGCAGGAGAGATAAATGTACAGGTTTTCAGCCTGAGCTGCAAGGAGAAATCAAACCCCCGGCAGATCGGGCTGGTCTATTCAGCCCATATTTATAGAATCAAATAACTAATAATAACCAATAACGTTTTCACAACTATCCAAAATCAAAAATCATCTTTGGGAAACATTTATTTGACGTGTACTTAGATTTATTTGGCCCATGAGTTTTTAAATGTTCCAAAATGGTTAAAAATAGCCCAGAGTGTAGTTTTATGAAGTAACGTAGACACAGAGGCCACGCCCCCCTGAATACTTAGAATGGGTGTGTTTGTTCCCGCCAAAACAAAGTAGCAGAAGACTTTTATTTTGAAGGATTGTGTGTGATTGTTTGGTTGCTGTACCTGTGTGAGCTGCTCCGATCCTCGGCAGTTCGGGCAGCGGGTCTGACGAGGCGGCAGGGGTCGTCACGGAGCTAACAGCAGGGTTAGCCACACTGCTAACAATCCCTGCTAAACTGGGTATGTTAGCTAACGAGCTAATGATGTTGTCTAAGCTAACAGCAGCTGTGTTAGAAGGAGGCGCAGAGGGGGAGGCGGAGTGCAACGTGACTGCTGGGTTAGCCACAGCATTAGCAGTTCCTGCTAAGCTAGGTATGTGGGCGGTGATGCCGTTAGCCATGCTGTCAATGGAGGGCGGGGCTGAGGGGGCCGGGGGGGCTGAGGGGGCGGAGCCACTGATGGAGGAGGCAAATCCAGCCAATGATGGGATGCTGGAGGCGATGAGGTCAGTGACGCCGGATAGAGTCGGGAAGACGGCACCATGGTCCGACCCACTGAGAGGAGGAGGAGGAGAAGCTTCTTTACCTGAGGAGGAGGACACAGTGACATTATCATTATCAGACATATTGTACTTTTCCAAATTATTTGTCCAATAACGTTGATATTTTTCAACCTGGAGCCCCCCTAAATCACCATCACCAAACCCACCAGACTCCATGTAAATAATCAGGACTTTTAGCGTGTATAGAGCCAGCATATTTCCACATGTAAATGGGTGAATTAAGGGTTTATTTCAACCAAACCAGAGTGGTGATTGTTGGAACAGTGGAAAGATGAACCAAGACGGCTTTTGATCACATTGCAGCCTAGTTCTCGGATGCCCCTTATGAAACAATATTGTCCCCTTAGGGAAATATGTTTATGACTCCAAGCTGCACACATAATGCCTTGACAGTTATAAATATTTACTGTAGCAGTCACAAGAATATATATAGCACAAAGTATTGCACTCATCCCGTGGTAAAACAGATTGCATGTAACATATATTTCCCTCCTCCCCCAGAAAAACACTTGAAACTATTGCACAATCCCTACAGCCTCAAGCAGCATTGTTTAAAATACAGTTACAGCGTTCTCACGTAATACTGGACCAGTTTCAAATATTGTTGTTCCCATCAGTCACTTAGACACAAAAACATGGGAAGATAGGGTTAAATACAACATAAAAAAATAACCTTTTAAAGTCTTTGTTTTGTCTCATCGAGGGCTGAGAGTCTGAGTGGAGGAATGTGGAAGTTCAGTGAGCTGGTTGGAACTTGACTCTGATAGAAAGGATCTGTCTGTGAGTCACCAGCGTGTGGCGTGAGTTTCTACCGTCAGCAGTCAGAAGACAAACTGGTTAGATAATAATCTGTCTGCCACAAACAGCAGGAGGAACAAACCGGTTCGACTGTTTGGACTGGAAACACGCTGAAACACACTGAAGCACGTCAGCAGAGTCAGAAATAACCTGCAGTTGTTTCAGGCACACATTCAGCAGCAGACAGCTGCACCCTCAGTACTACCACAGCTCCTTCATTACAGCAGCAGACTGCTGTACCCTCAGTACTACCACAGCTCCTTCATTACAGCAGCAGACTGCTGTACCCTCAGTACTACCACAGCTCCTTCATTACAGCAGCAGACTGCTGTACCCTCAGTACTACCACAGCTCCTTCATTACAGCAGCAGACTGCTGCACCCTCAGTACTACCACAGCTCCTTCATTACAGCAGCAGACTGCTGTACCCTCAGTACTACCACAGCTCCTTCATTACAGCAGTCAGACTATTTAATGCAACATCATAATGTAGCACTGCTAGCTAATGCAACATCATAATGTAGCACAGCTAGCTAATGCAACACCATAATGTAGCACTGCTAGCTAATGCAACATCATAATGTAGCACTGCTAGCTAATGCAACATCATAATGTAGCACTGCTAGCTAATGCAACATCATAATGTAGCACTGCTAGCTAATGCAACATCATAATGTAGCACTGCTAGCTAATGCAACATCATAATGTAGCACTGCTAGCTAATATAACATCATAATGTAGCACTGCTAGCTAATGCAACATCATAATGTAGCACAAGTAGCTAATACAACATCATAATGTAGCACAGCTAGCTAATGCAACATCATAATGTAGCACAGCTAGCTAATGCAACACCATAATGTAGCACTGCTAGCTAATGCAACATCATAATGTAGCACTGCTAGCTAATATAACATCATAATGTAGCACTGCTAGCCAATGCATCATAATGTAGCACTGCTAGCTAATGCAACATCATAATGTAGCACAAGTAGCTAATACAACATCATAATGTAGCACTGCTAGCTAATGCAACATCATAATGTAGCACAAGTAGCTAATACAACATCATAATGTAGCACTGCTAGCTGTTTCTGCAACATTAGCCATCACTGGGCAATATGCTGCACTATCCATTTTTATATATTTATCACTATTTTACCTCTAACTGTGCAATATGTCATCTCTATTCATCTGTACATCTGTGTTTGTATACTGTCTGTTTATTTAAGGGTGTTATTGTGTAAATATGTTTGTTTAATTATTATTATTATTATTATTATAATAACAACATATATACATAATGTATATTCTTTTCTACTTAATGTGTATTTCTGTTATGCTGATGTGTGTTATTCTTTTTATTTTGAGCTGCTGTAGCACAGGAATTTCCCCAGTGTGGGATTAATAAAGTCTTATCTTATTAGATCAGTTTCCCTTATTAAAGATGCTTAAATCACAGAGTTTAGTCTCTTAAATCACAGAGTTTAGTCTCTTAAATCACAGTTTAGTCTCTTATATCACAGAGATTAATCTCTTAAATCAGAGTTTAGTCTCTTAAATCAGAGTTTATTCTCTTAAATCTCAGAGATTAATCTCTTAAATCTCAGAGATTAATCTCTTAAATCACAGCGTTTGGGGTAAGGGAAAGCTAACGGACTCTGCTGTAAGAGATGTAAAAAGCATGTTCAGTAAAAACACCAAAATACTGTTTTCTCAAAGACACGGTGTCAGACCTGGCCTAAAGAGTCCCAGATAACTTGGCAGCACACCCAACTGTGAAGAGCATTATACTGCATATAGGGACACATTACATGATGTATTAAAGCAACAGTCTGAAGGGCGTTAAAGGGACTTCATGGATCTGCTGAACACAGTCAGCTCCCTAAACGCTGAGGTGTTTATCAGTGGCCCTGTACAGCCAATCAGAAGAGGAGCTGAGAGATTCAGCAGACTGTTGGCACTGACCACACGGCTTTCAGCTGCTTGTAGGGGAGCGCCAGGACAGTTGAAACACTTTTTAATTAAACGTAATTTACAAAGTGATCGTATCGCACTGAAAGCTAATATTGTGTCACTAGCAGCCTACACGTCATCTGTCAGATACAGTTGACATGTGCCATTATAGCCAACAAGCATTCAATATGGAAGTCTGGGATTGTGGAGAACACTAAATGGTCTC
>NC_050185.1:25791950-25801950 GCF_008315115.2 Sander lucioperca
TGCTGAATTGCTGCGGAGCTCTCCGGCGTCCGGCAACAATAGAAGCTCTGCGTATCACTGGAGCTGGGACGGAGTAGGGACGCAGCCGTTCTGCAGTCAGTGGAAATACACACATTATACACACAATACACACAAATACACACGCTGACTTTAATGGAAACCTAATGTCTCCGCCAACGTTCCGGAGCAAATCCGCAGCCGTTACGCATCCAGTGGAAATTGCCGGTAACATGCTTTATAGAGTTTATAGTACAGACTATAGGCGAGAAGTCGTGCTGATGCTAACATGCTTTGGTTCGGTTAGTGTTGATGGCGAGATGAAGCGTTGAAGCTCTATATTGGCTCCCAAACGGATTCATTTACTCACAACACCACCTGGGCACAGAGTGTAAAACAAGCCGATACATCCCAGACCAGCTACGTGATCTGGGATAGCCTTCGCCTTATTTAGCGCCAGTAAAGACTGAATCAACATTAGTCTACATCCACGACCTTCCACTTCTGGGATTTCTCCGTTGCTGCTGGATGTCCCTCATTTTAGCCGAGTGTCCATCCCCTTCCTCTGTCTCTGTGTTGGACTTCTAACCTCCGGCTGATTTGTGAGGACTATGGTTAACATGGTTAACACCAAAACCAGTTCCTTCCTGAGAATATTTAGCAGAGGCACCGTGGCTCCGTCCGGCGCTTAGCCCCGCCCAAGATGATTGTGATTGGTTTAATCTATCCACCCTAAAGTATTTTTGACAACTGATTGTCCGTGTGGTTTTATTTTCTATAAAAGCTTATAAAACATAGTTAATCTATAAACATCATTTGTTCAGGACAAACTGGGCTATTAGAATGTGTGTGCTGCAGTGAGGTCACTTGAATGTTGAAAAGGTTGTAGGCTGTAGTCTAGAGTCAGCTGGAGAAAACAGAGGGACTGGCCCCCTCTGCTGGACTCCTGCAGGCACTGCAGTCTGTTTCTTACCATAATGTGTCTGTGTGTGTGTGTGTGTGTGTGTGTGTGTGTGTGTGTGTGTGTGTGTGTGTGTGTGTGTGTGTGTGTGTCTGTGTGTGTGTGTGTGTGTGTGTGTCTCTGTGTGTGTGTGTGTGTGTGTGTGTGTGTGTGTGTGTGTTTCCTATAGGATGGAGAGTGCATGCAGCCCGACCCTAACACTACATGAGTGGAAGTTTCTGCAGCTTTATTGATCCTTTAACTGATTTATTGCTCATCAATGAATCAACCTGCTGATACACACACACACACACACACACACACAGAGACACACACACACACACACACACACACACACACACACACACACACACACACACAGAGACACACACACCCTCTGCTGGACTCCTGCAGGCACTGCAGTCTGTTTCTTACCATAATGTGTGTGTGTGTGTGTGTGTGTGTGTGTGTGTGTGTGTGTGTGTGTGTGTGTGTGTGTGTGTGTGTGTTGGACTGGCTTTATTTCCTGTCAGAGAGAGGAGGGGGGCGAAAGACAGAGAGACAGATTGAAAACAGACGTTAGCTCTCTCTCTCTTTCTCTCTCGCTGTGAGTCAGTCTGTTGGTTTCCATTCGTCGTCCGTCTGGAATGAGACTGAAGAGAAGACGAAGAGGAGAATAAGAGGAGAGGAATAAAAGAGGACGAGTGAAGGAAAGGAGAGAGAAACACAGTGAAGAATAATAGGAAGAAAGAGAGGAGGAAGAGGAGGAAGAAAGAGAAGAGGAAGAGGAGCAGCATCAGAAGGTTTGAACCACCTAAACATCTCTTTTGTTCTGTTTTCTGTTTCTAACTCGGCCTCCTCTGATTCTGCTGAGTCGACTGATACTGCAGTACAAGTACCTCAAGTCGACTGATACTGCAGTACAAGTACCTCAAGTCGACTGATACTGCAGTACAAGTACCTAAAGTCGACTGATACTGCAGTACAAGTACCTAAAGTCGACTGATACTGCAGTACAAGTACCTCAAGTCGACTGTACAAGTACCTAAAGTCGACTGATACTGCAGTACAAATACCTAAAGTCGACTGATATTGCAGTACAAGTACCTAAAGTATGTAAATAGTATCACCATCTGAGATGCTGGAGAGCTTTTATTGTGAAACTAACCAACCTGCAGGACAGAGGAGGGAGTTGATCTGGAGCAGTGATACTACTACTACTACTACTACTACTACTAATAATAATAATAATAATAATAATAATAATAATAATAATAATAATAATAATAATAATAATAATAAATCAAAAACCGAAAGTAGAAGCAAGAAATGAACCCAGAAACATAAATGTGATGAAATATAACAGCTTAGCTGTTGACCAGGTCTAAAACAGACTCTCCATCTCTGTCTGTTCCCATCAGAGCATCATACGGCACATTCAACTTTATGGTAAACAAAGAGTTATAACTGTCTCATGCTACGTTTCCACGTGGCCGGCTATTTTCATAAACAGACATTTCAACCTCTGGGTTTTCTAAAACAACATCGTGCACAGCTGTCAGTTTTCAGAAAAGTGTTTGTTTACACGTCCCCGTGTAAATATGCTGTCAAGAGCACGCCAGACCTGTAGGTGGTGGTAACGAGACCTGTAGGTGGTAACGAGACCTGTAGGTGGTAACGAGACCTGTAGGTGGTAACGAGACCTGTAGGTGGCAGTGTAACGAGAAGCTCAAGCGCACGTTAGCCAATCAGAATCCAGAAAATAGCAACAGCAGCAACAAATCACTTCCTTTTTCTCTATTAAACAAAGATGAAACCTCCGTTTGTCTCAGTTTACGCAAACAAAGTTTTCCAAAATCTCCCCTCGGCTGGAGTTTTTAGAAAGACTCAGAGTTTTCAGAGGAGAGTTCTCCGTCTGCGTGTAAACGAAGGGCACAAACAAAGGGAAATGTCTCCGTTTCTCAAAATAACCATGTATGTGTAAACAGGCTATCAGCCACATCTAGCTGAATAAAGCTGTGATGATTTCTAATCAGCGTTTAACTGTTTGTTTCCTCTCTAATGCCACATCATCTCTAGTTTGGGTCTTTTTATGTCTTATTAATGTACATTACTATATAATGTAGGTGTTTGCTGTGTAATCAGGGTATAAGTGCTGGTGTTCTGTCTAAAGACCATGTTACTTCTCTTTTGTCTAATTTAATACAAAGTACAGCTTATTACATCTTTTAATGTTCTGTAAAAGTGTAAGAAAGTGAGACAAGTTTGTTATAATCAGCTTTTAATTAGTTTCAGAGGTCAGTGGCAGCAGATCTGAACCAATCAGGAGCCAGGAAACCTTCAGCATGGAGCAGTAACGGCCAGGTGAGACACCTGCACTCTTCAAGTCTTTCTCATTCCCAGAGACACGATGGTCGCTGGGTTGATCCTCACGCAAGACATCAGCTGGACCACAGGATTACAACTACACAGTGAGGAACTACATAACATGAATCAGACGACGCTGACAGTCAAAACTCTGATCTCTTCAGGAAACAACGACCTTGAAGCTAGCGAGCTCCACGCTGAATATCCAGCCTGTTCTCCTGAAGCATTCCTTCAAAAAGATACCAAAAGTTAAGCACTGGAATTCCTAAGCAGTCCACGTTTTGTTACTGTATGCACAGGAGGTTCACTACATTGACGGTTGCAGGTGTGTTCAGGTACCTGTCTGTCTGCAGGTATGTTCAGGTACCTGTCTGTCTGCAGGTATGTTCAGGTACCTGTCTGTCTGTCTGCAGGTGTGTTCAGGTACCTGTCTGTCTGTCTGTCTGTCTGTCTGTCTGTCTGTCTGTCTGTCTGTCTGTCTACCTACAGGTGTGTTCAGGTACCTGTCTGTCTGTCTGCAGGTATGTTCAGGTACCTGTCTGTCTGTCTGCAGGTGTGTTCAGGTACCTGTCTGTCTGTCTTTCTGTCTGTCTACAGGTGTGTTCAGGTCTGTCTACAGGTGTGTTCAGGTCTGTCTGTCTGTCTGCAGGTGTGTTCAGGTACCTGTCTGTCTGTCTGTCTGTCTGTCTGTCTGTCTGTCTGCAGGTGTGTTCAGGTACCTGTCTGTCTGTCTGTCTTTCTGTCTGCAGGTGTGTTCAGGCACCTGTCTGTCTGCAGGTATGTTCAGGTACCTGTCTGTCTGTCTGTCTGTCTCCTCGTCAGTTCTCTGGTGATGAAGACCGGGTCAAAACAGAACAAGATCCTGGCTACAAGTGGCCAAAACCAGGGATGCACCGAATCCAGGATTCAGCT
This sequence comes from Sander lucioperca, assembly GCF_008315115.2. Lineage (NCBI taxonomy): Eukaryota > Metazoa > Chordata > Actinopteri > Perciformes > Percidae > Sander > Sander lucioperca. The sequence continues at coordinate 25,796,167 of NC_050185.1, forward strand.
TCAGATCCGGCTGAATATTGGGCTTTGTGACGGGGTTGGGTTTCTGCTGAACCGTTAGAATGTTTTTCCCACCAAACTGAACCCTACGCTTGCACGACGCGCGCTACGCTGGTCGCCGTAATGACGGCGCCGTTGATTACAGGAAGGTGTTTACGTAGGTGGAGCGTTCAATGCAGCAGGCTGTGAGAAAGTGGAAATGGAACTGGTGAGCAGAAAAAGTGATGTTTGGCAGAACTTTCAGTCAGAAGAAGGCAATTCAAGTCCAGCTACATGTTCAATTTACAATGCTGATTAGTCTGGTGGTGGCGAGGAACCTAAACTATACACAACATCACCGCTGTTACAACATCTGGTAGGAAACATCTGGAAGAATACCAGTTGTGATGAAGGAATCTACAGACAGCAGCCAGAATGCAGCAACTTCAGGTACAGCAAAGGAAGGACAGTCACTGTTTACTTCATTAATGAGTTTACTGTGTTCATGGACTGAGGATGGGACGAGGATTCAGCAGAATCTCAACCAGGGGATTCAGGATTCAGCCCAACCCCAAAAATCTGGATTCGGTGCATCCCTGGTCGATATGGGTTTCTCATGACTGTGTCTGGCATCTCCCTGATATTGGCTGGATGGCTTTCTTCTGGAAGATTCCAGTTGTGTAACTTTTTAGTTTAGAAGCCTTTATTGGAGATATGTCATGGTAAAGGTGGGGGGTGGGGGGTTATATTCCATAACAGTCGCTCTGAAGATTAATCGCAGGATTAAAGCCTGGCTCGGCCAACAGAAGGAAGCGGTCTCAGCCGTGAGCATCACTGAGAGGATCTGGGGCTTCCCCAACCTGATGGAGAAGAAAGTGACAACAAGCACGCACTTTCATCACTATAATGGAGCAGCTTTTCAAAATTCAGCCATTTCACCCACATTTATGGGATTGTAACTTACTTTGGTACGTACGTTCAGGTCTTTGTCCCAGATATCTCCACCTAGGTTCAGCAGGATTACTCTAGAAGAACTTCAGTTATGGCCAGTTACCTGCTACGCACTTCTGGCTTCAAACGGCAGTCCACAAACCAACCGATGCCACTGATGCTTTGGTCCTGCAGGACTGGACTCAGGGCACAGTGAACAAACAAGGAGCTGCAGGGCTGTGATTGGCTGAAAACTGTGTGAGGAACTGAATTTAAAGTTGTGTTAGAGAGTCTCTGCTGCCCACAGGAAATACTTTCCTGTTTATTTTCTTCTTCACTGGTCGACTCACATTCCTCTCACACACACAGTCAATGAGGCCTCTTATTGGCAGAGATCCCCAGGGACAGACACACACACACACACACACACACACACACACACACACACACACACACACACACAGACACACGCACACACGCACACACGCACACACACACACACACACGCGCGCGCGCGCACACACACACACACGCACACACACGCACACACATGCACACACACACGCACGCACACACACACACACACACACACACACACACGCACGCACGCACACACACACACACACACACACACACACACACACAGAGGAATGTGTTCAGGTCTGTTGGAACCATCAGAGCTGTGAAATGATTTAAACAGGCTTCTTCTGTTTCTGTGATGATTTCAGTTCCCTGAAATGTGTTTCTGAAAACATTTTCTGTGAGAAATAATCTGCAGCTGCTGAATCTGTCTTAACGGTCACTTTAAAAGATGTTCAGGAGTTTTCCAGAGACAGCCAGGCGCCTCTCATTTTGTTACCTGGATTCAACTTTATGCAACTGAGGAGCGGGAAACTCAACGGCCCGCTGTGATGCTCCCAGAATGCATTGCACAGAGACGCTGACAGTAGATACCGAGGTTCAGCTTTTAATTGGAAATTTCTCCTGTGATGTTCAGGAGCAGCAGCCATGATGGGGTCCACCAGAGGACCAACTGGGAGTCTGAAGGTGCTGCACTTCCTTCTGGGTACGCTTACTGACTATCTGTCTGCCTGTCTATGTGTCTGTCTGTCTGCCTGTCTCTCTCTCTCTCTCTCTCTTACTGTCTGTCTGCCTGACTCCCTGTCTGTCTGCCTGTCTGTCTGCAGGTCTGTTCCTGGTTGAAGGTCTGGAGCTGCTTCCTTCCTCGCGTGAAGTTCTGCTCAACTCAAACTCCAACTTCACTGTGGTCAGTAAACACCTGTCTGTCTGCACAGCTGTCTGTCTGCACAACTACCTTTCTGTCTGCATAGCTACCTGTCTGTCTGCCGGTGTGACTAGTTACCTGTCTATCTATCCGTCTGCCTGTCTGCAGGTGTGTTCAGGTAACTGTCTGTCTGTCTGCAGGTTTGTTTAGGTTCCTGTCTGTCTGCAGGTGTGTTCAGCTACCTGTCTGTCTGTCTTTCTGTCTGTCTGTCTGCAGGTGTATTCAGGTACCTGTCTGTCTATCTGTCTGTCTGCAGGTGTGTTCAGGTATCGGTCTGTCTGTCTGTCTGTCTGGCTGTCTGTCTGCAAGTGTGTTCAGCCACCTGTCTGTCTGTCTGTCTGCAGGGGTTTTCAGGTACCTGTCTGTCTGTCTGTCTGTCTGTCTGTCTGCAGGTGTGTTCAGGTACCTGTCTGTCTGTCTGCAGGTGTGTTCAGGTATCAGTCTGTCTGCCTGGCTGTCTGTCTGCAAGTGTGTTCAGCCACCTGTCTGTCTGTCTGTCTGCAGGTGTGTTCAGGTACCTGTCTCTCTGTCTGTCTGCAGGTGTGTTCAGGTCTGTCTGTCTGTCTGCCAGTGTGTTCAGATACCTGTCTCTCTGTCTGTCTGCAGGTGTGTTCAGGTCTGTCTGTCTGTCTGTCTGCAGGTGTGTTCAGGTCTGTCTGTCTGCAGGTGTGTTCAGGTACCTGTCTGTCCGTCTGCAGGTGTGTTCAGGTCTGTCTGTCTGTGTGCATGTGTGTTCAGGCCTGTCTGTCTGTCTGCAGGTGTGTTCAGGTCTGTCTGTCTGTCTGCAGGTGTGTTCAGGTCTGTCTCTCTGTCTGCCGGTGTGTTCAGGTACCTGTCTGTCTGTCTGCAGGTGTGTTCAGGTACCTGTCTGTCTGTCTGCAGGTGTGTTCAGGGTGGAGTCCTGTGACTTGGCGGTTGCCGACGGACTCCCAGGTGGACGGTGTTGCCGTGGAGACCCAGGGGTCCAGCAGCGTCCTGCAGCTCGTTAACGCCACCTGGAGGAACTCTGGGAGATACACCTGTGAGGAGGCGTGGGCCAATCAGAGCAGAGACATCGACATCTTCATACCTGGTCGAGGTGAGCAGATAATCTTGTTACGTCACTGCAGTCATGCACACACACAGAAAACCAGCGGTTAGGATTAAACGGTAGCTCACGGTGTCAGGAGGGTGCAGATCAGGACCCAAAGCAACGAGGAGGTAGCCTGGTCCTACCAGACTCTGGTCCACTAGCCTGGTCCTACCAGACTCTGGTCCACTAGCCTGGTCCTACCAGACTCTGGTCCACTAGCCTGGTCCTACCAGACTCTGGTCCACTAGCCTGGTCCTACCAGACTCTGGTCCATTAGCCTGGTCCTACCAGACTCTGGTCCATTTCATTGGTCCAGAGAGTCTGGGCACTCTTCATTGACAAGTGTTAACTTCGTTGAAGGCGGGTACTCTGTTGAAGTTTAAAACTATTGGATCTGCCCAGAGCCACTCTGGATCTGCCATAACCAATCGCTAACGTTGGGTCCTGACGTATGTCATGTGCATGTGCAACAAGAGGGGAGACCGTTAAGGTTTATAGTTAGCATTAGCATCGCTAGCGTTAGCCTTAGCCAACTCCTTCACCACTAACGGAGCGAACCCCTTTGGGAGGAGGGCCACAACATCATGGCCACCAACACAACTCAGCAAATACAGAAATACAGATACCAGGCACAGGCAGAGAGAGCACAGAGACTTATGCTGAGTCCCAGACACATTTCGTAGTCCATAAGTTACGACTTCAAGTCACAACTCACGACTTGGTAGCGTTCCAGGCAAAGTCACAATAAAACCTTCAATCTAGCGTTAGTTAGCGGCTACATAACATTGACGTTAGTTAGCGCTAAATGATACTAGCAATTTCTAGTCAGCGACATATTTTGGGCTTCTTTTAATAAACATAACTGTAGTAGTACACTACGTATGTGTATTGTTTTGCTTACAATGTGCGAAATTACTTTACATTGCCTATTTATGTCTATTTATTTCTATTTTCTCACCGTTAATCACCGGCGTCTGTACAGCATCAGCAGGTAGTCGCCATTGTTGTTTATGTGTGTGTAACCAGGAGTACAACGATCTGGTACGAGTTCACGGGGAGTAAGTTACGCGTTTGACTGCAGTTCCAGGGCACTTTCACAGGGAGAAGGTTGTGAAAACACGAGTTAGGGGTCGCCTGGAACGCAGCATACATGAGGCAACAGGGGAAGTAACGAGGGACAGGTGACACACATCAATCCAGGACACACCATCACCAAGGGCGGGAAAACAGACAAGGCAGGAAGTCAAAGAAGACATGACACAGGAGAAATGACATTACAAAGTAAAACAGGAAACTGAAGAATGAAAACATACACAATGATAGAATTAGGAAAACAAATGAGAAAGAACACGGGTAACACATAACCAGTGTTGGTCAAGTTACTTGGAAATAGTAATTAGTGACTGATTACTGATTACTTCTCCAAGAAAGTAATCCAGTTACTTTACTGATTACATATTTAGAGTAAAAGTAATTAGTTAATTTACTAGGTACTTTACTAAGTTACTTTTCAAAAACATGATGAACGACCTGAATAAAACAGTGGAAATTGGCAGCATGTCCTCAACAATATAGCCAGCGACGAGCTTCTTCAGTTCAGCGGCACTAAGTCCTGTCGCTTCGAAGTCTATTCTCACCTGTTTAGAGGAGAGGGCCCTCGGAGCTTCGCCCGGTGGAATTGGATGTAGCTGCAGCGGTCATGTCTGTTGGGGGTTCAGGGGTTCTGTCAGTGAGATTAACGTTCCTGTGCCAGCTTGCTAGGTGCTTGCTCAGATTTGAGGTGGAGGAGTTTTTCGCTGTAGATAAAAGTTTTCTTCCCACGCAGAGTGTACAGCGGATGCTGATGTTTTTGTCACCTTTAACCGAGTCAAACTCAAAGTAATGTCGGTACTTCCAAGCATTAAACGCTGCATGGTCCTGCTCTCTCCCGCGCTCCATGTTGTCTCTTGTTTAACACTACACATGTCAGTGTTGTCACGGCGCTCATACGTCATTGCCACTCACGGTTAAGTAACGCAGTAACGCAGCCTGCTTACGGGGAAGTAACAGTAATTTAATAGTAATAATACTAGTAAACTAATCTGGTTTTTGCAATTGTAATCCCTTACTTTACTCATTACTTGAAAAAAGTAATCCTATTACAGTAACGCGTTACTTCTAACACGTTACTGCCCATCAGTGCACATAACCATGAACAAATAACAGGGAAACAGCAGCACACAGGGAACAAATAGACATAAACATAAAACTGGAAATATCTAAACTGAAACCCACAACCATGACACACGACAGGCCGTAGTAAACCGGTCATCAGGTATGGCAACACGAAAGGTATAGGGCCCTATGTTAATATTAATAATTGATTTAAGTGCACCGCGTGAAGCGCCTGGTGCAGGTGCGTTTAGGGTGTGTCCAAATCCACTTTTGCTAGTTTGACGGTGTTAAAAAGGGTCCGTGTGCCGGGCGCATGGTTCTAAAGGGTTGTACTTAGTGTCTTCATTAATCAGAGGTGTGTTTTGGG
>NC_050185.1:25809450-25816950 GCF_008315115.2 Sander lucioperca
TTAATCTCGCGATAAAAAAATTGGCGCTGTTAAAATGGGTTGGCGTTAACGCCGTTAATAACGCGTTTAACTGACAGCACTAATATAAAGCCTTGAGTTATAAAGTTCTTCTCAGGAACTTTGGTACATTTCTCTGTCTGAACCTTAAAAGCCAGAGAAGAGAAAGATTTTGATTGGATGTCTGTCCGTCTCTCTGTCTGACTGTCTCTCTCTCTGTCTGACTGTCTCTCTCTCTGTCTGACTGTCTCTCTCTCTGTCTGACTGTCTCTCTCTCTGTCTGACCTGTCTGTCTGACTGTTTCTCTCTCTGTCTGACTGTCTCTCTCTCTCTCTGTCTGACTGTCTCTCTCTCTGTCTGACTGTCTCTCTTTCTGACTGTCTCTCTGTCTGACCTGTCTGTCTGACTGTCTCTCTGTCTGACCGTCTCTCTGTCTGACTGTCTCTCTGTCTGACCTGTCTGTCTGACCTGTCTCTCTGTCTGACCTGTCTCTCTGTCTCTCTGTCTGCCTATCTCTCTGTCTGACTGTCTGACCTGTCTCTCTGACTGCCTGTCTCTCTGTCTGACTGTCTGACCTGTCTCTCTGTCTGCCTGTCTCTCTGTCTGACCTGTCTCTCTGTCTGACCGTCTCTCTGTCTGACCTGTCTCTCTGTCTGCCTGTCTCTCTGTCTCTCTGTCTGACTGTCTGTCTCTCTGTCTGACCTGTCTCTCTGTCTGTCTGTCTGTCTCTCTGTCTGTCTGTCTGTCTGTCTGTCTGTCTCTCTGTCTCTCTGTCTCTCTGTCTGACCTGTCTCTCTGTCTGTCTGTCTGTCTCTCTGTCTGTCTGTCTGACCTGTCTCTCTGTCTGTCTGTCTCTCTGTCTCTCTGCCTGTCTGTCTGACCCGTCTCTCTGTCTGACCTGTCTCTCTGTCTCTCTGCAGAGCGTGGCTTCGTCTACGCCTGGCCTTCAGGAGACACCAATGCGTCGTGTCTCCTCCACCACACGGTGGCACTCAGCTTGGAAGTCCACGCCCACCCCGCCCCCACCGTCCTCTGGACCAGAGACAACCACACCGTCGCCACGGAAACCTCCTCCGTCACCACGGCACACCTGACAGGAAGCAGGTAGATCAGAAGTTAAACCACGCCTCTAAAGTCCAGTTCAGAGACAAGATTCTGGGCAAACTGATTTTTCACTACATTTTTGTGTCTTCTCGTCTCATCCTGAATGTTTGGTCTGAGCTGGACTTCAACGGGATTACATGATTGGTTGATTGATGTTTGATGATGATTGGTTGATTGATGATGGTTGGTTGATTGATGATGATTGGTTGATTGGTGTTTGATGATGATTGATATTTGATGATGATTAGTTGATTGATGTTTGATGATGATTGGTTGATTGATGATGGTTGGTTGATTGATGTTTGATGATGATTGGTGTTTGATGATGATTGGTTGATTAATGTTTGATGATGATTGATGGTTTTTAGGTATGTGAGCACTCTGACGCTGGTTCGAGTCCGGATGAATCAGACAGGAAGTTATACAGCCACCGTTTCCAACGACGACGACGAGGAAGAGGTCGTCTTCAACTTGGAGGTCAAAGGTCAGACAGAGAGAGAGAGAGATGGGATGATTGACCAACAGACACACAGCGAGAGAGAGACGGGTTGATTGACCAACAGACACACAGCGAGAGAGAGATGGGTTGATTGACAGACAGATACACAGCGAGAGAGAGAGACGGGGTGATTGACAGACAGACACACAGCGAGAGAGGGACGGGATGATTGACAGACAGATACACAGCGAGAGAGAGAGACGGGGTGATTGACAGACAGACAGAGAGAGAGAGAGAGACGGGATGATTGACAGACAGACACACAGCGAGAGAGAGAGACAGGGTGATTGAAAGACAGACAGAGAGAGAGAGAGACGGGATGATTGACAGACAGACACACAGCGAGAGAGAGAGATGGGGTGATTGAAAGACAGACAGAGAGAGAGAGACGGGTTGATTGACAGGAAGGCCGTGGCGACATATTTTCTTTCTGTTTCTGTATCTACAGACTTCTGAGATATTATAACTGATAACTTAAACTAAATCTAAAAACTCAAACCAGCAAACACTCTCTAAATACATACTCAAAATAAAATAAACTCCCAAACTATGGTGTGTGTTTGTGTGTGTGTGTGTGTCTGTGTGTGTCTGTGTGTGTGTGTGTGTGTGTGTGTGTGTGTCTGTGTGTGTGTGTGTGTGTGTGTGTGTGTGTGTGTGTGTGTGTGTGTGTGTGTGTGTGTGTGTGTGTGTGTGTGTAGCCCCCCCTAGGATCACGTCTCTGTCCGAGGTCAGCAGTACGGCGATGCTGTGTGTCAGCGAGGGAGCTCCGCCCCCTTCGGTCACCTGGTACACCTGTCACAGCTCCCACAGGTAAACCGGAAGCTGATGTGTCTACACAGATCTGCAGAGGTGTCGGACGCTCCATAGACTTCTCTGTTCTCGTAACATTTAGTCTCAGTTTTATATTGTCAAAAAAACATCTGTAACAATAGGCATTTACATCGCATGATTACGTCTCCGATGGCTCGGCATGCAAAATATATTGTCATGTCTCGTCCCTGTGTCAAGTTTTTAGTTTGTAATTTGTTTCATGCTTTCTGTTAATTTTCCCATTTCCTGTTTTATTTTGTAGGTTCTCTGTTCTCCCATGTGTTGTCTTGTTTTACTTCCTGTTATATATCCAATCCAATCCAACTTTATTTGTTAAGCGCTTTAAAACAACCAAAGTTGACCAAAGTGCTGTACAGAAGTATAAATAAGACATCATAAATAAAAGACATAACAGCTCACATGATGTGCAAAATTACAGTGAGTAAAAATAATAGCCGTGCAATAAAAGCAATAAAAATAAATAATTAACTGAAGTAAATAAAGTCGACATCTTACTAGGTGTCAAAGGCCACAGAGAAGAGATGGGTTTTAAGACGGGATTTAAGAACAGACATTGAAGAGGCCTGTTTAACCTGCAGAGACAGATCATTCCATAATTTAGGAGCCGACACAGCAAAGGCACGGTCCGCTCCGAGCTTCCGCTTAGTTTTGGGCACACTCAGGAACAGCTGATCCTCTGACCTGAGAGAGCGAGTGTAATTACATGTCCCCGCCCTAATGTGTTGCACATGTGTCTCATTGTCTCCCCTGTCTTCTGTGTTTAAGTTCTGTCTTCCCTGAACCCCAGTGCGAGATCATCTGTTGTTGTGCAGCTTTTGAGCGTTTTCCCTGTGTTCCTGTGTTCCTGAGTTCTGATTCCCTTGGATTTTAGACCATTGCATGTCCTGGATTTTCCCTTTGCCTGTCGTTACTGGACACCGTTATCTGAAACACTTGTATTTTACCATAGTCGTGTATTCGTGGGTCCATTCTCTGTGTGCGTGATAGGTATCTTACAATGCTCAGTATCCCCCCTAACCCTAACCCAATGGTCAGTATTCCCCCTAACCATAACCCAATGGTCAGTATCCCCCCTAACCATAACCCAATGGTCAGTATCCCCCCTAACCATAACCCAAAGGTCAGTATCTCTTGAGCGTGCCATTTATAATCAACTCTCTACCTATCTCCACCAGAACAACCTTCTTGAGCCCCACCAGTCTGGCTTCAAGGCTGGCCACTCAACAGAAACTGCCCTCCTTGCTGTCACTGAGCAGCTTCACATTGCTAGAACAACCTCTCTCTCTTCCATTATCATCCTTCTGGATCTTTCTGCTGCCTTTGACACAGTGAACCACCAGATCCTCATTTCGACACTCCGAAATCTGGGTGTCTCAGGCTCTGCGCTCTCATTACTCACATCTTACCTGGCAGACCGAACGTACCGGGTAACCTGGAGAGGGTCTAGCTCAGAACCTTGCCCACTTAAAACTGGGGTTCCTCAGGGATCAGTCCTGGGTCCCCTCCTCTTCTCTCTGTACACCAACTCTCTCTGTCTGTCATTCAGTCGCACGGCTTTTCTTATCACAGCTACGCAGATGACACCCAACTAATTCTCTCCTTTCCTGAGTCTGAAACTCAGGTAGCAGCACGTATCTCGGCCTGTCTGACTGACATCTCTTCTTGGATGTCCACACACCATCTGAAACTCAACCTCGACAAGACTGAGCTCCTTTTCCTTCCAGGGAAGGGCTCTCCTACCCAAGACCTGACTATAACAATTGACAACTCTATAGTAGTCCCCACCAAGACTGCTAGAAACCTGGGTGTAACACTCGACGACCAACTCTCCTTCACTGCTAACATTGCTGCAACTACCCGATCGTGTAGATACATGCTGCATAACATCAGAAGGATTCGTCCCCTTCTAACGCAGAAGGCGGCTCAGGTTCTGGTTCAGGCTCTAGTCATCTCACGTCTAGACTACTGCAACTCCCTCCTGATTGGCCTGCCTGCATGCTCCCTCCTGATTGGCCTGCCTGCATGTGCCATCCGACCCCTGCAGCTCATTCAGAATGCAGCGGCTCGACTTGTCTTCAACCTCCCCAAGTTCTCTCACACTACACCTCTCCTCCGCTCTCTTCACTGGTTACCAATTGCGGCCCGCATCCGCTTCAAGACACTAGTACTGACGTACAGGGCCACGAACGGATCAGCACCCGCTTACATCCAGAACATGGTCAAACCATATACCCCAACCCGCCCACTTCGTTCTGCATCAGCCAAACTGCTGGCTGCTCCCTCACAGCGAGGGAGAACTAATCACTCAACGAAATCCCAACTGTTCACTGTCCTGGCTCCCAAATGGCGGAACGAGCTCCCCATCGACATCAGGATGGCCGAAAGCCTACACACCTTCCGCCGAAAGCTAAAAACGCATCTCTTCCGACTACACCTCGGATAAAAAAAAATAAATAAAAAATAAAATAAAATAATCTTGAACTTGCACTTTCGAACCTGCACTTTCATATGTCTCTTTGTAGCTTTGACTATTTAAAGCTACTGTATTTGCACTTACTACTTGTTGTCTGGAGTTTGAACCTTCACATTGGAAAGCACTTAATTGTAAGTCGCTTTGGATAAAAGCGTCAGCTAAATGACATGTAATAATGTAATGTAATGTAAAGTATCCCCCCTAACCATAACCCAATGGTCAGTATCCCCCCTAATCATAACCCATTGCAGGATATAATTAATTATGTTTTCAGATTCTTGACTTCCCTAATTTCCAGAAAGTTGTTTGTTTGAAGTTTCCATGGAGACGACTGTTGTCTTGCTGGATGCTGTTTTTTCCGGGCCGAGTTAAATTAATGGATTCTCCAGTTAAAATGGATCTTTGTTTGAGTGGTCTTATATTGATGAATACAACCCAGATCTGGATCTATTACCCATGCTGTCTGCCTCCTGCAGGTGGGTCAGGTTTTGGGTATGGTTCTAGTCGTGGGGGCCCTTTAACCCGGTCTGTCGGTCTCCTGCAGGTGCGCTAACGTGACGGCGGGCTGGAGGAGCCTATCGGCAGCCTCGGAGGGTGTGGCTCTGCAGGAGAATGTCACACAGGTGGAGGAGAGAGGCATCTCCCAGGTAACCATCACATCATCAGTCTGATGTCATCTGAAGCAACATGATTAGGGTTGAGTACCTACCGGACCAAATGACCATAAGACCTTCTGAAACCTCCTTAAACAATTAAATCTGTCTTAAAAAACATAATAAAGAAACTTCTAAAGAGCCCTTGAATCCTCCTCAAGAACCTGTAAGGCCCTGACGCACCAACAGTCTGGCGAGGTCGGTGACTCGAGTCTGTTTGGTGTGTTCTGTGCCGTCGTCCATCCGAGGAGCCATAGGCCTTCATTTGGGCTGACCTGACACGGACTCAATGACCAATCTGATTGGTGGAGTGGTAACCTGGAAATGACGAGAGGGATGAGCGTGACTTAACCTCTCAAAATCTGAGGAAAATCTTTTAAACTGACCTTTGTTGATCTGAAATGAAGACAGATTCAGCAACTGCACGGCCTATTTCTCTCTTAAAATGTTTTCAGAAAATGTTTTCGGTGAACTATCCTATATAAACTATATACAGATTAGCGCCGCCTGCTGTTATGGAGACATATTACATGCTCAAGTCGGCATCGCTTTGGTGTGTTCTGAGGAACTTTTTGTACCTCGGGGAGCCGGTAGTCGCCCGTCCGGTTGGTGTGTAAGACTAAAGACCCTCTGAAGCCTCTTCACTAACAGAACGAGTCTTAACTTCCTGCACGGCCCTCTGGTGTTCTAAAAGGGACGTTAAAGGCAACATAGGCATCGCTGCACATAATGCTACTTAACACTACACCTGGCTGCAGGTAACGTTAGCCTAGCGTTAGCTAGCAGCTGGAGTACACACGGTTAAATGCTGACAGCCAAACGGTGTAAAGTGTGACTGTTTTTCAGTGGAAAGGATTCCAAAATCCAACATGGACCACATGGCCTCAGCAGTAAACAAGCTGTTCTTTTAAATCGCCTAGTGTTGTTTTGTGATTTTTTTAAAAGTTTTAACAACCGTATTATAAACACAGACTTACCCGACCTTAGTTTTAACACTCTGCGTAAACGTGTGTGTGTGTGTCTGTCTGTGTGTGTGTGTGTGTGTGTGTGTGTTACCTGTGTGTTACCTGTGTTTGTGTGTTACCTGTGCAGGTGAGCAGCGTGTTGACTCTGCAGAGTCTAAGCTCTGTGTCAGCTGTTCGCTGTGAAGCCAAAAACTCAGCAGGACGGCGAGCCAGAGACCTGAGAGTCCTGTCCAACTGTACGTACCAACACTGCCATGCTCAGAGCTCCCTGAGTTCATTCATCTGGAACTACAGCATATAGTTATTCATACTGTCATTCTGAGATTCATTGTCTTAAAACAATAACACAATAAAGATCTCTCTCTCTCTCTCTCTCTCTCTCTCTCTCTCTCTCTCTCTCTCTCTCTCGCTCTCTCTCTCTCTGTCTGTCTCTCTAGCTCTCCTGTCTCAGGTGATGGTGTTAGCAGCAGTGATGGTTCTGGTTGTCATCGCCGTCATCTTCCTCATCATCCTCATCCTCCTCTGGAGAAAAGTCAGTTCAACCCGTTACCGTGGTTACCACAAGTTACAGTTACTACCAGAGAGTTATAGTTACTACCAGAGTTACAGTTACTACCAGAGAGTTATAGTTACTATAGAGAGTTATAGTTACTACCAGAGAGTTATAGTTACTACCAGAGAGTTACAGTTACTACCAGAAAATATTTAGTCTGTGTATTCCTGTTTGTTAGAATCCTTGGTATGAAGTACTCTGGAAGGTGATTGAGTCTGTCTATAGTAGTATCAGTGGTATATAGTCTGTGTACTCCTGTCTATAGTAGTATCAGTGGTATATAGTCTGTGTATTCCTGTCTATAGTAGTATCAGTAGTATATAGTCTGTGTACTCCTGTCTGTAGAAACCTCGGTATGAAGTACTCTGGAAGGTGATTGAGTCGGTGAGCGCTGATGGACAGCAGTACTACCTCGACCCCACCGC
>NC_050185.1:25821950-25826950 GCF_008315115.2 Sander lucioperca
GCATGTCTCTGTGTCATGTTGCGTGTCCCTATGTCATGTTGCGTGTCCCTGTATCATGCGGCGTGTCCCTATGTCATGTTGCGTGTCCCTGACTCATGTTATGTGTCCCTATGTCATGCTGCATGTCTTTGTGTCATGTTTCGTGTCCCTATGTCATGTTGCATGTCCCTATGTCATGCTGAGTGTCCCTGTGTCATGTTGCGTGTCCCTGTGTCATGTTGCATGTCCCTATATCATGTTGCGTGTCCCTGTGTCATGTTGCGTGTCTGTTTCATGTTGCGTGTCCCTGTGTCATGTTGCATGTCCCTATGTCATGCTGAGTGTCCCTGTGTCATGTTGCGTGTCCCTGACTCATGTTATGTGTCCCTGTGTCATGTTGCGTGTCCTGCAGTGTGTCCCTGACTCATGTTATGTGTCCCTGTGTCATGTTGCGTGTCCCTGACTCATGTTATGTGTCCCTGTGTCATGTTGCGTGTCCCTGACTCATGTTATGTGTCCCTGTGTCCTGCAGTGTGTCCCTGACTCATGTTATGTGTCCCTGTGTCCTGCAGTGTGTCCCTGACTCATGTTATGTGTCCCTGTGTCCTGCAGTGTGTCCCTGACTCATGTTATGTGTCCCTGTGTCATGTTGTGTGTCCCTGACTCATGTTATGTGTCCCTGTGTCATGTTGCTTGTCCCTGACTCATGTTATGTGTCCCTGTGTCATGTTGCGTGTCCCTGACTCATGTTATGTGTCCCTGTGTCATGTTGCGTGTCCCTGACTCATGTTATGTGTCCCTGTGTCATGTTGCGTGTCCCTGACTCATGTTATGTGTCCCTGTGTCATGTTGCGTGTCCCTGACTCATGTTATGTGTCCCTGTGTCCTGCAGTGTGTCCCTGACTCATGTTATGTGTCCCTGTGTCATGTCGCGTGTCCCTATGCCATGCTGCGTGCTGACGTAGGCGTGTTGCGTGTCCTGCAGTGCGTCCACAGAGACCTGGCAGCGAGGAACGTCCTGGTCTGCGAGGGGAAGCTGGTGAAGATCTGTGACTTTGGTTTGGCCCGAGATGTGATGAAGGACCAGGACTACATCGCCAGAGGAAACGTCAGTTCAACTTTATTAACGAAATGCTTATCCCATATATTATAATATATATTTACTAATAGTTTTAATAACATGCAACATTTTGAACCCATATAAGTATTATACTGTAAGTATAAGTATGTGTTCAACAGAGCTTCCTGCCGGTGAAGTGGATGTCTCCTGAGAGTATTTTCCAGAACATTTACAGCTCTCAGAGTGACGTGTGGTCCTATGGAGTCTTACTGTGGGAGATCTTCTCTCTGGGTAACCAGTCCAAACCAGTACACATCTACACTACAGCTGAAGCTCACCGTTAGATAGTCATATACTCTGTTCACTCGTTATGACCAGGGATGCACTGAATCCAGGATTGGGCTTCTGATTCGGCTGAATGTTGGGCTTTTTGACGGGAAGGTGTTTACGTAGGTGGAGCGTTCAATGCAGCAGGCTGTGAGAAAGTGGAAATGGAACTGGTGAGCAGAAAAAGTGATGTTTGGCAGAACTTTCAGTCAAAAGAAGGCAATTCAAGTCCAGCTACATGTTCAATCTGTAATGCTGATTAGTCTGGTGGTGGCGAGGACCCTAAACTATACACAACATCACCGCTGTTACAACATCTGGTATGAAACATCTGGAAGAATACGAGTTGTGATGAAGGAATCTACAGACAGCAGCCAGAATGCAGCAACTTCAGGTACGGCAAAGGAAGGACAGCCACTGGTTACTTCATTAATGAGTTTACTGTGTTCATGGACTGAGGATGGGACGAGGATTCAGCAGAATCTCAACCAGTGGATTCAGTATTCGGCCGAACCCCAAAAATCTGGATACGGTGCATCCCTAGCTGTAGCTCACCATTATTTTCATTGTGGATTCATATGAAGATTATTTGGTCTATAACATGTCAGAACATGCTAATTTCTGCAGTATTTTGTGTATTTTGACGCAGGGGGGAGCCCGTACCCTGACCTTCCCATGACTCAGCAGTTTTACTCGTCTCTGAAGAGAGGATACAGGATGAGTCGCCCTGATCACGCTCCGAACGACATGTATGACACTAAACTCACTTTCACACGTTCGCCTATAAAAACCTTTTAGTTAAACATGAAACTGAAAATCCCCATCACCAGACCCACCAGACTCCATGTAAATAATCAGTACTTTTAGACTGATGTCTGATATTTAATGTTCTGTCTCCAGTTATGATCTGATGAAACAGTGTTGGGAGGAGAAACCTCAGTCCAGACCATCTTTCTCCTCGCTGAGCGTCGCCGTGGGCAACATGATGACCGACGACTACAGAAAGGTACCAGAGTACTCTTTTACCACACAGTAATCCTACTCAGACACCACTACAGAAAGGTACCAGAGTACTCTTTTACCATGCAGTAATCCTACTCAGACACCACTACAGAAAGGTACCAGAGTACTCTTTTACCACACAGTAATCCTACTCAGACACCACTACAGAAAGGTACCAGAGTACTCTTTTACCATGCAGTAATCCTACTCAGACACCACTACAGAAAGGTACCAGAGTACTCTTTTACCATGCAGTAATCCTACTCAGACACCACTACAGAAAGGTACCAGAGTACTCTTTTACCATGCAGTAATCCTACTCAGACACCACTACAGAATGGTACCAGAGTACTCTTTTACCACGCAGTAATCCTACTAGACGCTCATTTTCAGGGTCATACTTGTATTTTGGGTTTCTGCTAGAACATGTTTACGTGCTTTAATGTTAAAAAACATATTTTTGTCATCCTGTCTATCTGAATATACCTGTCTGTCTGAATATACCTGTATTCACCCTGTCTGTCTGAATATACCTATCTGTCTGAATATACCTGTATTTATCCTGTCGGTCTGAAACGCTCCGTTTTAGCGCCTGTCTCTTTAAGAAAAAGCCCAGTCTTCTCTGATTGGTCAGCGTTTCCAGGTGTGAGTCATTGTCATTGCAGTCAGGGAGTGACTGTAAAAGTGTTGTAGCAGCACTTCCTACCTCTCTATATATACAGTGTATACATATATATATATATATATATATATATATATACATATGTATAGTTGTGACATCACAGCGTACAGGAAGTCCGGTCGGCTCGTTTAACCTTCTGCGTCCAAGCTTGTCGACATAAAACGGCATCTCTGATTCATAACTTAATAACTTTATAACCATAATAAGTAGTAACATCCCGTCTGTTGGAGCTAAAAGCTAACAGTCGCCCCGTTCTGCTGATTTTGGTCTTCTGTGTTTTCGTAGCCCTTACAGAAGGTTGTGTATCCAGCCTGGAAGTCCAGAGTTTTTCGGGTCTTTTTGCAATTAATCCAAACTGTTAAATCCAAGATTGATACACTTTATGTCCATAATTTATGATTTTTCGGCCGTTTATCTCTGCAGATCGCTGCTAGCTTTGATGCTAACCATCCATTTTGTTTCCCATGATGCTTTGGGAGCTGCTTGTTTTTGTTGTGTAAACCAATGGAAGGCAGGTCTGTCATATGTTACGCCCATATAAGGCCGTCAATACGTCACCCGAGGGACAACAAAGATAGTTTATTGTGAGGAGAGATCACTCAAAGTCAGAGTAGTAAGATGTGACCAAAGATCGTCTATCACCACTCTAAACCGTTCTACAGAGAAGAATGACATCACTGGTTTGAGTTTTGGCATAAGTTTGGGCCTTTGTTGAAGAAATGTAAATAGTTTGTTCTTTATATGAGTCATAATGATCATTATGTTTATTTTTGCACTCAATGACTCCAAATATACGTATAGGAGAACTGTTTTAGACAACACAAATGCTTGTGTAGCATTGCTGTGTGTGTGATATCAATGAATATGACATTATTATTTTGAGTATTGGCATAAGTGAATGTCATGAGGACAAAAGCGTCTGGACTATTTTTGAACAAATGTAGATATTTTGTCCACTGTATAAGTTATAATGTTTAATTCTATTCTAATACATATGAGAAGTGTTTTAGACAGGAGATTGGCTTATCTTGCATTGCTCTGTGTGTCATATCAATATATATTTGTCATTTTATTTATTTATTTATCTTTATGGTCCTACAACATTTTCAACATTCAAGTGACCTCACTGCAGCACAAATATTCTAATAGCCCAGTTTTTCCTGAAAGAAATGATGTTTATAGATTGCGTGTGGACAGCAGTGCCACTAACCCTAACCCTCGCCACTGTAGCACTAAATGCTTGCTCTTGGGGGAATTACTGGAATTGTTGGGTCCTTGTAAATTATAGAGAGTGGTCTAGACCTACTCTATCTGTAATTATAGAGAGTGGTCTAGACCTACTCTATCTGTAATTATAGAGTGTGGTCTAGACCTACTCTATCTGTAAATTATAGAGAGTGGTCTAGACCTACTCTATCTGTAATTATAGAGTGTGGTCTAGACCTACTCTATCTGTAATTATAGAGTGTGGTCTAGACCTACTCTATCTGTAAAGTGTCGAGATAACTCTTGTTATGATTTGATACTATAAATAACAGGTTGATGTTTGAACCCTCCTGTTGTCCTCGGGTCAAATTTGACCCGTTTACTAAAACTTTCTACATCAGAACTACGACAAAAAAAAATGATGTTGACAAATGATGATGACAAATGTTGGAAAAAGCTACAAAAATGCAATTTTTTTTTTAAACGCTGAAAAAAGTGACCAAAAAAAACATCAAAAACATCGCCAAAGGTGACAAAAACACATTGAAAAAGTGACAAAAAAAACTTGTTAAAACCCCCCGAGAAGAAGACAAAGTTGCAGGTCGACGGGACGACGTCACGAGAGTTACAAACTTCTTTAGAAAATAAGACCAGACGGACCCTAAATTATCAAAAATCCTGAGAGGGCTGAGAGAGTTAACTTTCTAAATACTGGCTGTAGTATTACGGTAGTAGTAGTACAGT
>NC_050185.1:25829450-25836950 GCF_008315115.2 Sander lucioperca
TGTGTGTGTGTATGTATATGTGTGTGTGTGTGTATATATGTATATATGTGTATATATATATAGAATATACTGTATATAGTATTATATATATTCTGCAGCAGAGTGAAGTATCTCCAGTCTGATTTCTGCTCAACAAGCTGTTTCTTTGTTTCTGATCATTGATTTCGTTAGTAGTAGTTTAACAGGAAGTCTCTGCAGATGAAATGTGGATCTTTTATTTTGTGATTCAGGATCAGGTTTAACCTCCAAACCCTCTTCAGAGCGCACGCCAAATCCATCACCGCCTTCCTCTCGGCGTGCTCACGCAAAACGGCGGAAAAAACTAGAAAAATGCAACAAAAATGTCCTAAAAATGCGTGGTCATCCTGGCGTTGTTCAGGAACTCTTCAGCATGGCGAGTCCTGTAGATCACGCCTAAATAACGCTGCTCCCCGACCCTTTCAGAACAATAAACAGACAGCAGTACCAGACCCAGCAGTAAGGCAAGGCAGCTTGATTTGTACAGCACATTTCAGCAACAGGGCAATTCAAAAACAGATAAAATAAGAGATTTTAGGCTGCTAGTGTGGGACAATGTTGAAGTCGTTGCTCTATACACGCACTCCACCCACAATCCTTGCTGTTCCCCGAACGGGCCGGTCCCACCGGTCTTACTTTTTAATTCTCTTTATGTGCTTATATAGATTGTCATACAGTTGTAGTATCCCTTGTCTTCAGTAAAAGGGGCAAAATTATGGAACTATCTGCCAGACCAGTGAAATGTATCCCAACATTAGCCACCTTCAACAAAAATACCAAATTGTGGATAATTCAGGAACAATACTGCTCTCATATTTAGTTTTAACACTGTGCTCTCTCTGTATCGTTCCTTTCCATTTTCATTTCATTCCATTGTATGTCATCACTATCTTATGTTTAATATGAATATAATATTAATATTATTATATTCATTTAGGGTTAGCCCCTTATAATATATATATATATATATATATATATATATATATATATATATATATATATAGCTAGAGGTAGCCCCTTATTTTAAATGTTGACCCAGAGAAATGTTGCGTGGTCAACGGGAAGACAACACGAGGGATATAAGATATATTTTCAAAGTGAATGAAGTAACTAAAAGTATAGTTTAAACTTGAAGATGATGATGATGATGATGATGATGATGATGATGATGATGATGGTCCATCTCGCTGCAGCCCTCAGCTCTCAGAGTCTCCAGGAGAACAGGAAGTGACATCATCAGAGGATGGACAGAAAGTAACATCATCAGAGGATACACAGGAAGTGATATCATCTGAGGACGGACAGGAAGTGACATCACCAAAGAAGCGTCCTAAGGAAGAGGAGAGCTGCCTGTGAAGGAAACCTAAATACAAACGGCAGCAGAATCAGATTCATAACTTTATATTTAGATGCATATTCTTATATATTTGATCCAGAAGTGTCTGTGTATATCTGCGTTATTATTTTAATCTGCTTCCAGACAAACTTTCTTCAGTTTTAATAAAAGTTTGTTTGTTAAAACCCGAGTGGCGCTGCCTGCTTTATTTATCTCCTCAGGTCTAATCTGACCCGTTTTTAAACAGTTTATACATCAGAAATTTGGGTGTCTTTCAACAAATAGTCAAACAAAATAGCGTGGATGGTTCCCTACAACACTCTTCAGAAGTTAAATACATCAGTCATTCCCAAACGGTGGTCCGCGGACCACTAGTGGTCCGTGACGGTACTTATTTTAATTTCCAGTTAGTTTCTTGGTCTCGCGTTTCTGAAATGTTTTGCGGATGTGCTGTCAAGTGGACAAACTCACACAGCCTAATTTTTGAGGACTTTTGAGGTAAAACTTTGAAGATTAATAATCCCCTAAAATCGCCAAAGGTTTTGAAATTGTGACTATATCCAAGTGTTCTTATTACTGTAAAGATTTAATACTCCATTGCTATGGAAATAAGCCTGTTGTTCAGATGAACCTGATTATGCTTGAGTAAATAAATAAATTAAATATGTGGCAGCCGTTGTGTGCAGTTAACCTTCTTTTAACGAGCCTGTTGGACTGATGAGATGACCAGTTATAGTTTTAGTGCTAGTAGGCCTATTAAGAGGTGTAGATTAATTCAGGCAGGACTGTGTGGAGAACTATTTTATTATGTGTATTATAAGGTGGTCCGTGAAAATTTTTGATTACAAATAGTGGTCCACACACACAAAAAGTTTGAAAACCCCTGAAATACATGATCGGTTCACTACTTTCATTGAATGTGGATGATTTTTGTCAATTTTACAGCATTTGGAGAAAAATATGATTATAGAACGTTAAAAAAACGACAAAAATGTCCAGAAAAGTGACAAAAACTTGTAAACCTCACCGCGCCGGACGCCTGACACATCTAAACCCCCCCACCCTCCGCAGGGAAGTCAGTCCAACCAATCAGAGGTACGGGAACCTTTCTGGATTTCTCTGATAAGTTATTTGATGATATATAAGACTAGGATGATAGGTTCCCCCTCTGGGTTTCTTCAGTCTTCTTCGTCACTAACTCTGTTCCAGTCAACACGTATTCATGGGAACTATGAATACGTCTACATCTTTGGAATGAAAAACATCTCGTGGAAACAGTAAAACTCGATTGAATTTCATGAATATCGACACAAAGTTTGATCTCATTGGATAAACAGCTTGTTTGATTGTTTTAGGTCATTTAATGGTTGCAACCGGCAATAAAACACAGAAGAAGTTTTAGATCATTCCTGCTTTCTTTGCAGACAGGGCTGTCAGATATATAGACATATGTATATCTATAGATATATATATATATATGTCTATAGATATATAGATATGTCTATAGATATAGACATATCTATAGACAGATATATAGAAATAGCTATATATATATAGACAGATATATAGACATATAGAGAGAGATATATAGACATGTATATATCTATAAACATATCTATGTCTATAGATATGTCTATATCTATAGACGTATCTATATATCTATAGACAGATATATATATATATATATATATATATATATATATATAGATATAGACATATCTATATATCTATAGACATATATATATCTATAGACAGATATATAGACATATCTATATTTATAGAAATATATATAGATATATCTATATTAGGGCTGTCAGACGATTAATTTTTTTTAATTGCGATTAATCGCTGAATTTCTATAGTTAATCGCGATTAATCGCATGTTTTTCATCATCAAAATTCTATTTTGCATTTCAGAACAGTTTTTAAGTACATATTAACAATCCAAAGCTATTTTTACCAGTGTATCTTGACTGGGAATCAAATGAATGCAAAGAAAGTTACTTTATGAACTTGACTTTAAGATTTGTATTTGTTTATTATTTATTTACTGTAAACAAAAGAAAAATGTGTGAATCTGTCATTATTGCACAATTCCTCCAAGTACCTAACTAAAAAACTACAAATCCCTATCCTTACCAGAGTCCATATAGTGTTTAGTAACTCCTAAATAATGTTGATTACTCTCTGACGTCCAGTGATCACCGGTTAATGAGACAGAGTTTGGACTCTGCAGCTGTTCCAGTGTGGCTGCTTCCTCCGTGTCCTACAGGCTGTGTGTGTGTGGGGCTGCTGTCCCCCTCGACGGCAATGAGACAGGTCAGAACATGCCAACCGTAGTACGTCTTTAAGACCTGAGTCCTCTACGATGCTGACAGGTCTGCAGGTAGTTGCCACCCGTTTAGCAAGAGCTGTAGTAATTTTTTGGGATTTGGTTTCATCAACAGGTCGGTGAGTAACACTCTCCAAAATACTGCTTTGCCTGAGTGGGTAGCATGCTAGCGGTAGCATCACGTTTACTGAACTATATGCTTAGCTCGGTAGCTGGTAGCTCCAGCTTGACGTGCTTCGGTGATATTTTAATTCAGCTTTACACAACGTGCATATATGGCTTTGACTTGTCTACGAGCCGTCTGGGAGTTTCTGAAAATAAAAAGCTCAATTCAGAGTTGTTGCTGCTGTGTTTCTCCATCATGCTGCAGCAGCAGCAGCAGGATGTGTTAGGAGGAAGTGGCAGCTTGATGAGAAGTAACGGTGCTGCAGGGGGCCAAAATAGTAGCTGTTAGGCACGACGCAAAGACGAGTGAAGTGTAAAATAAATTAATAAATGCCGGCATGCGATTAATGCGATTAAAAAAAATTAACGCGTTATGCTCGGCCCTTAAGCGCATCACGATTAACGCGTTAATGCTGACAGCCCTAATCTATCTATCTATCTATCTATCTATCTATATATATATATATATATATATATATATATATATATATATATATATATATAGACAGATATATAGACATATCTATGTATATATATATATATATATATAGACAGATATATAGACATATCTATGTATATAGACAGATACAGTGCTGCTCATGCTGAGGTTGACTAAAAAGTTATCTTTTTGAAATTGATCTTAATGCCTTAATTGAAAAAATTAGGAAAAATCCAGCCTTTGGGAACACCAGTTTTCTTTGAGAATGAATAATGTATCGTAAATAAATAAATGTTCTTCCTTAAAATAGTAAAATAGTATCCAGGATACTATGCATCATGATAAAGTTCCCTTGGCCTTTGGAATTAAAATACCCCCACATCATCACATACCCTTCACCATACCCCACATCATCACATACCCTTCACCATACCCCCACATCATCACATACCCTTCACCATACCCCAGATCATCACATACCCTTCACCATACCCCCACATCATGACATACCCTTCACCATACCCCCCCATCACATACCCTCACCATACCCCCACATCACATACCCTCACCATCCCCCACATCACACCCTCACCATACCCCACATCATCACACCCTTCACCATACCCCACATCATCACATACCCTTCACCATACCCCCACATCATCACATACCCTTCACCATACCCCAGATCATCACATACCCTTCACCATACCCCCACATCATGACATACCCTTCACCATACCCCACATCATCACATACCCTTCACCATACCCCACATCATCACATACCCTTCACCATACCCCCCACATCACATACCCTTCCCCATACCCCAGTCATCACACCCTCACCATACCCCCACATCAGACATACCCTTCACCATACCCCCACATCATCACATACCCTTCCCATACCCCCATCATCACATACCCTTCACCATACCCCCACATCATCACATACCCTTCACCATACCCCACATCATCACATACCCTTCACCATACCTAGAGATTAACATGGTTTTATGTCAGTTAGCCTAATAGCTGGTTTGATTTGCATTGAGAGATTGAGAGACCCCCTGCCCCCCCCCCCCACTGGTCTGTTTATTTCTACTTCCTATTGTAACGTGGAAATAAAAAGTGCTGAAAGTCGGAAAAGTTTGAGACAGAAACTCTGACTTCTTCCTCCTTTACTCTGAGTTAAAAACATCATGTTACACAAGGCAGCCAAAAACATCATCTTTAGTTCATCTTCCCTAAAATGTCTGCTGTCAGACCTTTGTGTGTGTAGATTTCTCATTTCACCAACAGTTACTTTCAGGTTGTGTGTGATTAGCATATTTAAACTCAACATTTACACTCAGAAATCTGAATTCCACTTTGAACTTAAAAATAAGCCAGTTAGGATCGATTCAGCTGCATATTATTCTCTAAAAAAACCTGAAAAATGTCCCAATAGTTGGAGATTAATTGAAGAGTAATCTTTGCAGCTGTAGTGTTGCCACGGCGATCAGCTGTTCAGATCTGAGTGTGATCAGTTGTGTCTGAAGTTCAATTTCTGCCTTTCGGTAAAAAAAAAAAAAAAAGTTAACTTTAAGAAAAAGAGTTGTTTGAACTCATGAAGTGAAGTTCTAGAAGTAGTTTCATTAATGATGACCGTAACTCGTGTTATGTAATTTATAATTTCAAATTAATCAGAATATGTTTTTAATTTGCATCCCTAATCTCATCCCCTAATAAGTTCACCAATTTATGTAAACTGCCTCAGTGTGTCGAAGTCAGACCATATGTATGCTCATTGAACAAGTTCTAACTTATTATTAGGGCCCGAGCACGAAAGTGCGAGGCACCTATTGTTTTTGGAAGGATTATTATTTTTCCGAGTCCTTTGTTGCAGTTTTGACGGAGTTAGAATGCACGAAAACTCACAAAAATTTGCACACATGTGACAGCTGGTGAACATTGCTAAGTTCTGTAGTGATTGGGTTCGGGCGTTGCCGGGGGGCTCCATACCGCCAACTAATGTGCGCCTTGAATCGGAAAAAAGTAATAAGTTAATATACCAAATTGAGAGGGAACACAGGTCTCATCTTGAAGTCCATGGAGCTATTTTTAGAAAAAATTACAAAATTCTAAAATTTCCAAAATCTTGGTTTTCTTGCGAAAATCTTCATTTTACGAACACTTGTTTGAGGACTTCAGGATGTACGAAAACTCTTAAAATGTTGCAGCCATGTGCAGAATAGTAAACTCTTTCATCTGAATTCACATTTAGGCTTGGGAGTGCTATGGTTGCTCTATAGCGCCCCCTAATTGGTTTTAGCCATTAGTCCTAGGCCGTGATGTCAATCTTCTTGGATCTTTGCAGGTTATCTGTTGACCCTCATGATGCAAAGATATCCAAAGAATTTTGATAGTTGGCCGGTTTAGCATCTGTACCAAACTTGGTGGCAATCGGCCATTAGATGGCACTGTTTTAATTTTTTTAAATAATCAGCAATATATCAACATATTGGAAACCTACTTTGTCTAACTACTCCTGCGGCGTGAGTTCAATCAGCACGAAAACTTGCATGTAGACTCAGACGACCCTCATGACAATTCATAAAATTTTGATCGTTAAAACAATGCGCAAGTTATGGAGGACCAACTTCCTGTAGGTGGGTGTCGAAACAGGAACGGTTGTATCTTGGCAAAAGTTATTCCAATAGAGCTCAACAGTCCCACCCACAGCGGGTACTGGAAGTAAAAATACAATGCAATTTCTCCATTGACAATTGGAGTACAAGCCATAAAATGGTAACCGTCGATGGTAGACTTAAAACCAGCTATGACATGACTCAGCGATTGTATATGCTCATATAGACGCCAAAAGTTCATGGGGCACCAACCTTGTTTTGAGATAAATGTCTTTTATCCATGATGTCTTGGATAAGTACTCTATTACCCACAATCCTGAACAATCCCAAAATCCCACAGTGATGCCTCTGATTGGTGGAACTCATGCTGGTGAGGAGGGGGAGGAGGGGGAGCTGCCTGCACAATCCGTAATCCCCAAAATGATAATCCTGTTTAACGAGGATTTACGACACTGCACAAATCACGATCAGTTCCACGCTTCTGCCGTTAGCCTCCACCGGAAAGCTAACGTTAGTTTAGCTAACAACTAATTCGGCTAACCGCTGGCTGACAGCTTGATTCAGTCTAAAATAACGTT
>NC_050185.1:25849450-25874450 GCF_008315115.2 Sander lucioperca
ACTTTACATCTGAAGAGTTTAAAGACTCAATTTGTCCATTGTTTATTTCTAAAGAAACACAACAATGTATAAAAGGCTCCATTACCTTGTAGCTCACGTTATGGCTCCGTAGCAGACGTTTTTATAAAAATAGGCTAACGATTGGGTCATAACCACGCGACTTACTGTCGCATAGTAGAGGAATTATTGTATAGTCAGGAGAAGCTTGCAGGAAATCATGGGGGCCTACAGTCAAGGGAGAAGCCCATAGAGAGTCCATGAAAGCATCGTAACAAAATATTTCAGCAACATTTTGATGGATTGGAAATACTTCGGTATGTGGCAAATGAATTCATATGAAGTAACATTGAAATTTCTCTTGGCACAGCTACCAGAAGACTTCCAAATTTCAGACAGGTTGCTCACGTCACATCTACGTCTTCAAGCTCAGTTGGAGGCTGCTCAGTAACGCTCAGCCATCACCGGGAAAAAGACTTCACTGGTCTCCGTCCAGAGACACGGGCTCTAGTGGTCCATTTATTTCACTGTCACACACAACAAAATTATTGTGATTTAGACTTGTGGAACCCCACTGTTGAGCCCTGTAAACATGGCTGTGGTGTCAGTCAGCCATTGGCTGATCCACCTGTCCATCAAAGCAAACCCGCCTCTAAACATGCTCTTTAACAGGACTTTTATTCTGAAAATAAGAGAAACGTGATGCTCTGCCGTGTAAAAACTGAAGTTTTGACTTCAGGCGTCTTCACTGCAGGTGATTCCCATGACAACCCGGCGGCTGCCATGACGATGGGCACCGCCCCCGGCGCCAGGCTGGTCCAGGATCAGCAGTCCGAGGCACTTTGGAGGAAAGAAGTCCTGGATCTGCTGACTCAGCTGGTCCTGGTCCAACAGGAAGTCGCCAAGGGCCAGAACCAGGCGGTCCAACTGCTCGGCACACTGGGAACTCAGGTGGGTTTAGGTTTACATTTTCATAGGGTTTAATTTATCATGGGTTAGTTTTAAACAAAGTTTAGTTTAGTTTAGGCCCAGGTGACCCAGGTGGCCCAGGTGGCCCAGGGTTTAGTTTAGTTTAGGCCCAGGTGGCCCAGGGTTTAGTTTAGTTTAGTTTAGGCCCAGGTGACCCAGGTGGCCCAGGTGGCCCAGGTGGCCCAGGGTTTAGTTTAGTTTAGGCCCAGGTGACCCAGGGTTTAGTTTAGTTTAGTTTAGGCCCAGGTGACCCAGGTGGCCCAGGTGGCCCAGGTGGCCCAGGGTTTAGTTTAGTTTAGGCCCAGGTGGCCCAGGGTTTAGTTTAGTTTAGGCCCAGGTGACCCAGGGTTTAGTTTAGTTTAGTTTAGTTTAGGCCCAGGTGGCCCAGGTTTTAGTTTAGTTTAGTTTAGTTTAGTTTAGTTTAGGCCCAGGAGGCCCAGGTTTTAGTTTAGTTTAGTTTAGTTTAGGCCCAGGTGGCCCAGGTGGTCCTGGGTTTAGTCTATCACAGGCTTGGTTTAGTTTAATAATATTAAGTTTAGTGTAACTTGGGTTTAGTTGAGTTTATCTCGGGTTTAGTTGAGTTTATCTCGGGTTAAGTTAAGTCTATTTTATCTTGGGTTAAGTCTGGATTTCCAGAACAAATGAACTCTAACCGGTCCAGACCGGTCTAATGTGTTCAGAGCTAAAGAAAGCTTCTAATAATCAGCCGGAACTGTTCCAACAAATTACTGTCGTCATCTCCAGGTCTCATTACGTCTCGTCTGGACCGTGTTCTGACCGTGTTCTGACCGTGTTCTGACCGTGTTCTGACCGTGTTCTGACCCGTGTTCTGACCGTGTTCTGACTGTGTTCTGACCGTGTTCTGACCCGTGTTCTGACCGTGTTCTGACCGTGTTCTGACCGTGTTCTGACCGTGTTCTGACTGTGTTCTGACTGTGTTCTGACCGTGTTCTGACCCGTGTTCTGACCCGTGTTCTGACTGTGTTCTGACCCGTGTTCTGACCGTGTTCTGACCCGTGTTCTGACCCGTGTTCTGACTGTGTTCTGACTGTGTTCTGACCCGTGTTCTGACCGTGTTCTGACCCGTGTTCTGACCCGTGTTCTGACCGTGTTCTGACCCGTGTTCTGACCGTGTTCTGACCGTGTTCTGACTGTGTTCTGACTGTGTTCTGACCCGTGTTCTGACCGTGTTCTGACCCGTGTTCTGACCCGTGTTCTGACCCGTGTTCTGACCGTGTTCTGACCGTGTTCTGACTGTGTTCTGACCGTGTTCTGACCCATGTTCTGACTGTGTTCTGACCGTGTTCTGACCCGTGTTCTGACCCGTGTTCTGACCCGTGTTCTGACTGTGTTCTGACCCGTGTTCTGACCGTGTTCTGACCGTGTTCTGACCCGTGTTCTGACCGTGTTCTGACCGTGTTCTGACCCGTGTTCTGACCGTGTTCTGACCGTGTTCTGACTGTGTTCTGACCGTGTTCTGACCCGTGTTCTGACCCGTGTTCTGACCGTGTTCTGACCCGTGTTCTGACCCGTGTTCTGACCGTGTTCTGACCCGTGTTCTGACCGTGTTCTGACCGTGTTCTGACCGTGTTCTGACTGTGTTCTGACCGTGTTCTGACCCATGTTCTGACTGTGTTCTGACCGTGTTCTGACCCGTGTTCTGACCGTGTTCTGACCCGTGTTCTGACCGTGTTCTGACCGTGTTCTGACCGTGTTCTGACCCGTGTTCTGACCGTGTTCTGACCCGTGTTCTGACCGTGTTCTGACCGTGTTCTGACCGTGTTCTGACCCGTGTTCTGACCGTGTTCTGACTGTGTTCTGACCGTGTTCTGACCGTGTTCTGACCCGTGTTTTGGCGCTGTGTCCTCAGGGTGCACAGCACATCCAGGACCTGCAGAACGTGGCTCGGCACCAGAGTCTGCTGGTTGAGAACCACCAGGCGTTGCTGCTGCAGACGTCTCGCATCGCCTCCCAACTGCAGGAAATCACCAGGAAACCTGCTCCCAGCCAATGAGATGCTCCGGTTGATCTGACAGGGACAACCAGCCAATAACGTGGATTTGTTGTGATTCAAATGAACCAATCAGACTGTTGTTAACAATGAGAATGCTGATAGATTTAAATCAACTTTAACATGATTTGTTTTTCAGATGAAGAGCCTGATACTTGATTGAATAAAAATCTTGTTTAATTTAATCATCATTAAAAGTGAACAGCTCAGGTTGATTTTAAACTCGTTCACAAAAGAAATCTTTGTTGTAATTCCATGTTGTTGTTCTGTTTGTCTCTGATTTTAAATAAAATCACGTTATATCATCCATCCAGTGGTTGTGTTTCTGTGTTTTGTGTTTTACTGAGTCCAAAGATCACAGAAGTTTTATTCTGAACTCAGTACCTTTATTTAAAGGTGCCCTGCAACACAAAACCGTTTTTCCTTGTATTTTTTAAAATCTGTTATGTCCATATGTGTTTGTGTTATGTGGTGAATGTGAAAATGAATGCTACCTCCTCTGTCAGCTCTAGAAATCAGGCCAATTACAAAAGCTGATCAGTCTGACGTGGTGTTGCCTGAGCTCATTACTATTCATGAGCTCACCCAGTTGTGCTGAGTAAAGGATACTAATAGCCAGGCTCTCATTGGCTAGCTGTTAGCCAATCAGAGTCAAGCAGATTATCTCGTTGAATATTAATGAGAACTGGCACAAATCGAGCTGAGTCTTCCTGCAGGCTTTCTATACCACGCTAGAATGACTTGAAACAAGGTAACCAAGGTTACAGAGTCCATGGTAGACCTCCAGACATTACCACAAAGTCATGAAATATGTGTGGCAGGGCTCAAGATGTTGGGTCTGGGAACTCACCATTGGCAGGGCTCAATCCGAGGGGCAGGATAAACGGTTGTCTTTCAAATTCCCTCTGCACCAAAAGGATAGCACTAAACTACAAAATTGAACTTTAAACTCCCAACACATCTTTTTTTAAGAATGACTTCAGTGATGTTCTTTGTTCTTTTCTCAAAGAAAAGCTGAACTCCAAGTCTTCCAGAGTCGCGGCCAAAGCCGATTCCAAAGACCGCTGTTCACCAGCAGCAGCAGCCATAAGCCCCGCCCACCCACTCTATACACGATGTGATTGGCCTGACCAGAATTTGTTTTTTCCAGCTCGCAAGCCAACGGAGAGTTGCTAGACAACCCTGGCTGCAAATTACAGTTGCTGCGCAAGGGTGGTCTAGATTTCTAGGCTATTCTTCAGCAGCTTCATAGATTACATTTCTCAACACCTACTCGATGGATGTTTGGTCTCTACCAACTCCTGAGGGAAATATTTTCTGTAAACAAGTATATACATATATACATATATATATATATATATATATATATATATATATATATATATATATATATATATATATATATATATATATCTTACAGCTGCACTTTCATTTGGCTCTTGGTAGTTTTATTAGTTTTATTTGAAGCTAATGTACCTGCTCTTACTCCTTCTGGTCTGAAGTTTGTACCTTCAAGGTTGAAAGCATTTAACTGGAAGTCGCTTTGGATAAAAGTGTCAGCTAAATGACATGTAATACAATGTAATGTAAGCCAATAACAATGGTCTGGGCGGCGCTAAGCTCCAGACGCAGTGATGGAGACTTTTCTAAATAGTCTCAGGAAGGAACTGGTTTTGGTGGAACATTTACACCCCGCAAAAGAAAACTCCTCATCCAATATTAAATGAAGTTAACTGTTGACCTAATACAGTAACGTGAGCTATTTAAATTAGCTGATACATGGTTAAACCTCATTGGCTCTTACCAGTGTATCTCCGTGTGGACTTCGTCCACAGCAATCCCACCAACCAGTCCCAAAACCTCCCAGTTAGAGAGGAAATGATCTAACATATTCTTATAAACCTCCTAGTTAGAGAGGAAATGATCTAACATATTCTTATAAAACCTCCCAGTTAGAGAGGAAATGATCTAACATATTCTTTATAAACCTCCCAGTTAGAGAGGAAATTATCTAACATATTATTTATAAAACCTCCCAGTTAGAGAGGAAATTATCTAACATATTATTTATAAAACCTCCCAGTTAGAGAGGAAATGATCTAACATATTCTTATAAACCTCCCAGTTAGAGAGGAAATGGTCTAACATATTCTTTTTAAATCGTCACAATGATTCTCTGAAAGAACCAAGCAGGCCTGACTTGTTGCACTGTCTACATCTTTTCATAACTTGATATTTTCTTTGTTGAAGCTAACAGAGTTTGAGAACAGCAACACACCACGTCCATTAGGCTCTATCGTGGATACTACCGTTGATCCAGACTAGTACCGTTGAACTGATTTACTGTTGGTTTGTTTCAGATTCTCCCAGTCCTCCGTCGATCCGTCTGAACTCTGACTTTCTGACCAACCACTCTGAGGTGGTTCTGACCGCTGGCTCCGCCTTCTCCCTCAGCTGCCATGGAAACCTTTCGCTGCGTTGGACCACCACGGCGTTCCGTCTGCAAGTCCTGGACCGACTGCCAAACCCGGTGGAGGTAACAAGCTCCAACCCCAGACACACGGGGACGTACCGCTGTGAGTACACCAACCAGAGCCTGCAGCACCTGCACACCTGGGTGCACCTGTATGTCAAAGGTAAGATCCTCCCTTTGGACTATACTGATTACATTTGTGCCATTAAATTGAAACAAAACTTCTTAAAGCGCAACTCTCGCCAAAATGCAACCTAGGGGCTTTTTGTGAATATAGCCGAGTCAAACTTTCGTTTAAAAGCATATTTACCGTATTCTCGTTTTGGGTCAAATGGCTTTTTGAATGGGAGTGCTAGGGGCACTACTATGATAGCATCAAAATAGCTATTTTTAAAACTCTAAGAAGGCTCGACACAACATAAGACTTTGCTCCAAGTATCACCAGGGGCTCTACACATGAACTCAGCATTGAGAACATTGCTTGTGTACCCAGAGTTTACTAAAAAGAAAGGTTTTTAACAACTCACGTTAGCTGTTGTTCTTCCGGTCTCCGTCTATCGAGCCAGTCAGAACTAGTCGAGAGAGGAGAGTAAAGATGGAAAGCTCCTAAAGCTTAGTTCCATATAAATGCACGGATAATTCCTTGTTTTGTCGTTAGTGAAACACAATATTGACCTCGTAGTTGAAAAAGGAGTCTCATATAAGAATGACATTTCCTCCTATGGAGTCTGTTCACTCGCATTCAGAGATCGACTATTTTGGACTGGCGAGATGGCGGATAGCGATACGCTAACGTGAGTTGCTCAAAACCTTTCTTTTTAGTAAACTCTGTGAACACAAACAATGTTGTCAATGCTTTCGTTAAGGTGTAGAGCCCCTGGTGATACTTGGAGCAAAGTCTCATGTTGTGTCGAGTCTTCTTAGTGGTTTAAAAATAGATATTTTGATGTTATCATAGTAGTGCCCCTAGTACTCCCATTCAAAAGGCCATTTGACCCAAAACGAGAATACGGTCAATCTTAAAAGTGGCGCTTCCGTCCTAAATATGCTTTTAAATGAAAGTTTGACTCGGGTACATTCACAAAAAGACCCTAGGTTGCATTTTGGTGAGAGTTACGCTTTAAACATCAAACAAATTTCACTCACTGAAGCAACAAACCGTGAACGTAATCCTCGTGTTGTCTTCCCATCGACCATGAAAATCTTTCTTTTTCTGGGTCAAAATTTAAACTTTTTTTTCAACGTTTTGGTCATCGTTTTCGACACTTTTGTGGCTTTTTCCTGACGTTTTTGTCACTTTTTTCAAAGTTTTTTGTCACTTTTTTCAAAGTTTTTTGTCACTTTTTCACATGTCTTTGTCAATTTTTTTCTGTGCTTTTTTGACCTTTTTTTAACGTTCTTTAATCAGTTATTTTTCAAATGCTGTAAAATTGAATAAAACACCCAAATTCAATGAAAGTAGTGAACTGATCATTTATTTTACTTGTGAAGAGCGTTGTAAGGAACCTCCACGTTATTTCTTTTTCGACAATTTGTTTGAAAGAAACCCAAATATTTTTGATATAGAAACTTTTTGAAAATGGCTCAAATTTGACCCGAGGACAACAGGAGGGTTAGAAATAAAATGTATAACTTGCAAACAAACTATTTGTGTGATGGTCCTTCATCTGTTAGGGTCAGGTTTTGGGTCGGAATGTCCTTTAGTTTCCAGTTCCCGCTGCTTCGTCTGACACAACCAAACAACACCGTGGCCCAATCCCAGAGTCCGGACTCACAGACTCACAGACTTTGGTGCGCGTTCTTGCGAAATTTGTAAGGGCTTAGGGTTGTCCCAAAGGGCGTGAGGGTTTGATGACACACTTGACGAACCCTTTCCATGAGTCTGCATTGATGCAGACTTCACCAAAAGGGAATTACCCACAGTTCAAAGCATTGTGATGTTTACCGTGGAGACCATAGGGAAATCAGGAAATTATAAAGGTAAACAACAGCACAACAGCACGACCACGGAGCACAGACCAGTCTGTCATCCAGCTCGTAAAACTAGAGGTTGAATAAACGTGGAATCAGGCAGCCGTCTCCTGGGCCTCGGCCGTGTGGAAAGCAACAAACTTAAAATGGAAATTCCCAAACCGGCAAGTATCAGAACATTTTTGTTATTAAACGTCACCAAGTTAACCTGTGATCTGGTGAAGTGCTGTCCCAATCCCATTCCTACCTATCTGAGCCCATGTGGCCTCACACACTCACTCACTCAGCACCTGAGATCACTTAAGTCTGTGAGTCTTTAGTCCTTAGTCCTCAGGGCTCACTTTGGGATTGGGCCAATGTCTCATAACCAAACTAGCAACATACTAGGGGTGTAAGAAAAAACCTATAGATATTTTATTTTGCAATACTGTATTGATTTTCAAAAATGCAATCTCGATTTCTTTTTAATTTTTTTGTTGTGTTTTCGCAACACAAAACGTGCCATGTGTTAGATGTAGGAATACTGCAAGCATTGTTTTTACTGACATAGATGGATATCTTTTCTCTTTCAGATTGCACATAGTGTGATATTGTATTGTGACAGGGGCTGTGTATTTTATTTTATCATGGCCTACTTTAGCATATAAACATTAGCTCACTAAGAACCTGGGAACCACAATCTCAAACTGGCAGTTTGATTTTATGTGTACTGAATTGTTTACCTAAAGTAAACTTATTTCAATTTTATTTTAAATATTAGTTTTTCTCAAATTATACTTTAAAAAAAATCTCAATATATCGCCTTACACACAGTATCGAAATATATTGCAATATATTGAATAGTGACCCATGTATCGTGATATGTATCGTATCGCCAGATTCTTGCCACACAGCCCTACAACATACAGCACAGACAGGTAGAGCTGCAAAGATTAATGGATCGTTTTCGACTATTAAATTAATCTCCAACTATTTTGATAATCCATTAAGACGTTTGAGTAATTTTTTTATGATAAAACAGGTAAACTTGTGTGATATCAGTTTGTTAAATGTGAGTAGTTTCTAGTTTCTGCTCTCCTCTGGGACAGGAAACTGAATATCTTTGAGTTGTGGACAGAACGAGACATTTGAGGACGTCATCTTGGGCTTTTTGGGAAACACTGATCCACATTTTTCACCATTTTCTTGCAATGGTTTATGAAGCTGGAATCAATAAAAAATGACTCAAACTGATTATCAAAGTAGTAGCCGATTAATTTAATAGTTGATGACTAATCCATTAATCGTTGCAGCTGTAGTCTTACCTGCTGCTAACAATAGTTTTAGTAGCGTTCATCATGTGTTAAACTGACCATTTCCCATAATGCCCTTCTGTCAGACGAGGCGGACCCCTCCAGTGTTTTCGTCGTCCCACGCAACCAGCCAGACATGAGGGAGGGCCAGGACTTCCTGTTCAGGTGTATGCTGACAGACCCGTCCGTCACCAACCTCACCCTCCAATCATCGGACAGCAGAGGAGGCATGGTGCAGGGCCTTCCCCCGGGCATGGACGTGACCTTTGACCCAAAGAAAGGAGCGCTGATCCGAGACCTGCAGATGTCGTTTAAAGGACACTACGTCTGTTCAGGCTGGAAGGACGGAAAACAGTTCAGATCCACAGCTGTACACCTGCTTGTGGTCCGCAGTAAGACCTGTCTGTCTGTCTGTAAGTCTGTCTGTATGACTGTCTGCAGGGCTGCGTCATCCCCCTTCACTGTCAATCCGTCTGTCTGTCTGTCTGTCTGTCTGTCTGACTGTCTGTCTGTCTGCCTGTCTGTCTGTCTGTCTTTCTTTCTATCTGTGTTTCTGTGTGTCTGTCTCCCTGTCTGTCTTTCTCTCTGACTGACTGTCTGTCTGTCTGTCTGTCTCTCTGACTGTCTGTCTCTCTGACTGTCTGTCTGTCTGTCTGTCTGTCTGTCTGTTTGTCTGTCTGTCTGTCTGTCTCTGTGTCTGTCTGTCTCTTTGTCTCTCTGTCTGTTTCTCTGTCTGTCTTGTCTCTGTGTCTGTCTCTGTGTCTGTCTGTCTGTCTCTTTGTCTGTCTGTCTGTCTGTCTCTCTGTCTGCCTGTCTGTCTGTCCGTCTGTCCGTCTGTCTATCTGTCTGTCTGTCTGTCTCTCTGTCTGCTTGTCTGTCTGTCCATCTGTCTGTCTGTCTGTCTGTCTGTCTATCTGTCTCTCTCTGACTGTCTGTCTGTCTGTCTGTCTCTGTATCTGTCTGTCTGTCTCTGTGTCTGTCTGTCTGTCGGTCTCTGTGTCTGTCTGTCTACCTGTCTGTCTCTCTGACTGTCTGTCTGTCTGTCTGCCTGTCTGTCTCTGTGTCTGTCTGTCTATCTCTTTGTCTATCTGTCTGTTTCTCTGTCTGTCTTGTCTCTGTGTCTGTCTTGTCTCTGTGTCTGTCTGTCTACCTGCCTACCTGTCTGTCTCTCTGACCGTCTGTCTTTCTGTCTGTCTGTCTGTCTGTCTGTCTGTCTGTCTGTCTGTCTCTCTGACCGTCTGTCTGTCTGTCTGTCTGTCTACCTGTCTGTCTCTCTGACTGTCTGTCTATCTGTCTCTCTCTGACTGTCTGTCTGTCTGTCTGTCTGTCTCTTTGTCTGTCTGTCTGTCTGTCTCTCTGACTGTCTCTCTGACCGTCTGTCTGTCTACCTGTCTGTCTCTCTGACCGTCTGTCTGCAGGGCTGCGTCGTCCCCCTTCTCTGTCCATCAGTCTGGATGAGTCTGTCCGTCTGGAAGGAGAGCAGTATGACATCACCTGTATGACCAGCAACCCCAACCACTTCTACAACCTCACCTGGACACACCCACACACAAAGGTCAGGGGTCACCTGGACACACCCACACACAAAGGTCAGAGGTCACCTGGACACACCCACACACAAAGGTCAGAGGTCACCTGGACACACCCACACACAAAGGTCAGAGGTCACCTGGACACACCCACACACAAAGGTCAGAGGTCAGGGGTCACCTGGACACACCCACACACAAAGGTCAGAGGTCAGGGGTCACCTTGTGTCTGTGCGACATCGTTAAGGTTAACGACGTTGTGTGTAATTCCTCCCTAATTTAAACATTCCTGTTAATTAAACGTTTCTCTCCTTTTATTTTGAAAGGCCATCGTGACGTGTTCATCAGTTATTCAGTTATTTAGTTTAACTTCACTCGCTGACGATCAAAGACTCTAAATGTAGTTTTTGGTACCAGAAGTATATGTTATTAATTAATATTCTGACTTCCTGTCTGGCTGTTGATTGGCTGTTTGTTCCAGATGCTGAACGTGTCAGTCAGCCGTCTCTATAGCAACCAACGGATGTACATCAACAGCACGGTGACGGTGGCGGTCGTCGGCCAGGAGCACGGCGGAGACTACACCTGCACGGCCGTCAACGAGGCCGGAGTCGCCACAGCAACCACGCGGCTCACAGTTCTGGGTAAGAGAGTCTTAATGGAATGTATAATATATAATATAATATATATATATATATATATATATATATATATATATATATATATATATTTATATACCAGGTAGAAACAGTGGAACACGAGATGATAACTTATAGGAAGATATCTTGATTTATGAATGAGATACATTTAAACTATTAAAAACGTTTAACCCTCGTGATGTCGTCCCGTCGACCTGCAACTTTGGGTTTTTCTAGGTCGAAATTTCAACATTTTGTCATTCTTTTTCTACAGTTTTTTTGATGTTTTTGTCGATTTTATTCCAATTTTTTGTCACTTTTTTGGCGTTTTTTTAATTTGTTTTTGTCAATTTTTTAACAGTTTTTTTTGTCGCTTTTTCAGAATTTTGTTTCCAATTTTTTTGTCACTTTTAAAAAAAAATATTTGCAAAAGGTGACAACATTGATTTTTATGACGTATTTGTTGTGTTTTTTCCCCTTTTTTAAGAAGGTTTTTATGACATTCTTGTCATTTTTCTCTCCAAACTACTATAAAATTGAATAAAACACCCAAATTCAATGAAAGTAGTGAACTGATCATGTATTTAACTCATGAAGAGCGTTGCATGGAACCATCCACGATAGTTTCTTTGATAATTTGGTTGAAAGGAACCCAAATTTCTGATATAGAAACTTTTTGTAAATGGGTCTGTTAGACCCGAAGACACCAGGAGGGTTAACACTTTAAGAACAAAATAACAATCTGTGCCTTTTGGACATTTTAGAAATCTTTTTTTTTAACCTGCAAACTTCTACTTGGAAATGCTTTTCAGTCCTTCCAGAAACATGCAAGTATTTTTGTGATAGTTTTGGGCTAAAATCCTTGATTACGCGTCACGTTTTCTTAAAAAATGTGATGGAATATGCGGCATATTTATGCAATTTTATGTGATGAAGTTTCATCATGGCTTCATCGCGGGGTTTGCAGCTTTTCGATGATGTTCACGTTGTGTAATTACGTCACTTCATAAGTTCTCATGGCAACAGGGGAAACTGCTGCTCTTGTGTGAAGTAAACGCAACATTTTTCATCTTTCTGCTAAGATATATGGGACTTTTTTGCAACGAAAATGCGGGAATTATGAAATCATGCAAGCCCCGCATATTTTGCGCAGAAATCGGCAATTTATGCGGTGTGTTTGAAGAAATGCGCCCCCCCCCCCGCATAAGTATGCAGACTTTGGCTGATTATGCATTGAATTATGAGATCACATGATCACGTTTTTCTGGAGGGACTGATGGCTTTTACACAAGTGAACTTCCGACTGCATCCTTATTGGCCTACACATGATTTATCAATACGTTTCTGTTTATTAGGATTAGTTTCCTGTGTTGTAATCTGACTCGATCACGTGACCTGCCCCTCAACGATTTCTAGAGTGTAAATAAAGGTTGAATGAATGAAACAAAGATGGATTTTTTGTCCTTTTTTCGGATGTTTTTGCAGTTTTCTTAATGTTTTTGTCGTTTCTTTGAAGTTTTTGTAGCATTAAGATGAACGGACTGAATGAAACATTTCCTGTCTCTCTCTTCTTCTTCTCCTTACTCTCCAGACGCTCCGTACCTGAGGATCTACCTGCAGCGAGCTAACGCTAACACCAAGCCCACAGAGATCAATGAGGACCCTATGGCTAACGTTAGCAGGATGCTAGAAGAGGAGCAAGCAGAGCTAGAAGCTAACATTAGCAGCAGTTTACTGGCAGTAAACGGGGAGCAAACCGCTAACTTTAGCGCCGATGGAATGGACGTTAGCGGGGACATTAGCGGGGGCGTTAGCGGGGACATTAGCGTGGACATTAGTGGCGCTAACGTTAGCGGCAGCAGCATAGTGGAGGTGTACGAAGGTAAAGATGTGATGCTGACCTTTGTGATGGAGGCGTATCCTCCAATCAGGAGCCATCGCT
The DNA here is from genome assembly GCF_008315115.2 of Sander lucioperca. Lineage (NCBI taxonomy): Eukaryota > Metazoa > Chordata > Actinopteri > Perciformes > Percidae > Sander > Sander lucioperca. The sequence continues at coordinate 25,862,273 of NC_050185.1, forward strand.
GGACCATAACAACACAAAACAACGAAGAGACGGTGTACCAGGAGAGCTACGCTGCTAAAGGCTACAGGTAAGCATACTAACAGCTACAGTTAGCATACCAACGGCTACAGGTTAGCATTATCTGATTTAGAGACTGTTCTCCCTAACATAATAATATATAAGCATAAGTTGCTTGTTCAGCAGTGATTCCGTCAGTTTAAAAAAGGGAAAAAGTTCTCTGACCTATATTTAGGTTTGTAGTGGCGGCGCCCTCTACTGGCCGTAGTGGTTATTACGGAGCCCTCTAGTGGCCGTAGTGGTTATTACGGAGCCCTCTACTGGCCGTAGTGGTTATTACGGAGCCCTCTACTGGCCGTAGTGGTTATTACGGAGCCCTCTACTGGCCGTAGTGGTTATTACGGAGCCCTCTAGTGGCCGTAGTAGATATTACGGAGCCCTCTAGTGGCCGTAGTAGTTATTACTGAGCCCTCTAGTGGCCGTAGTAGATATTACGGAGCCCTCTACTGGCCGTAGTTGATATTACGGAGCCCTCTAGTGGCCGTAGTGGTTATTACGGAGCCGTCTAGTGGCCATAGTGGTTATTACGGAGCCCTCTAGTGGCCGTAGTGGTTATTATGGAGCCCTCTAGTGGCCGTAGTAGAGATTACGGAGCCCTCTAGTGGCCGTAGTGGTTATTACGGAGCCCTCTTGTGGCCGTAGTAGAGATTATGGAGCCCTCTAGTGGCCGTAGTGGTTATTACGGAGCCCTCTAGTGGCCGTAGTAGAGATTACGGAGCCCTCTAGTGGTTGTAGTAGATATTACTGAGTCCTCTAGTGGCCGTAGTTGATATTATGGAGCCCTCTAGTGAGGAGCATGTTGCTGCAGTCTGCGGGAAGGCGGGGCTTGACATCAAACAAGCGAAGCATGGCAGTTGGTCAAGGCCACACCCCCACCCTCCACCTTGCCCCCCCCCCCCCTCCCTCTCCTCCTCAATAGCATTTAAAGCTACAGACACAGAAATGGCACATCCTAAGGAAAGCTCATTGTGGGACTGGCTCTAGTGGCTGTAATTCTGCACCAAGGCTGCATTTCGGAAAAGAGACTTCAGATACAGTATTAGGGGACCACTAAGGTCTATATAAAAGAGACTTCAGATACAGTATTAGGGGACCACTAAGGTCTATATAAAAGAGACTTCAGATACAGTATTAGGGGACCACTAAGGTCTATATAAAGATACTTCAGATACAGTATTAGGGGACCACTAAGGTATATATAAAAGAGACTTCAGATACAGTATTAGGGGACCACTAAGGTCTATATAAAGATACTTCAGATACAGTATTAGGGGACCACTAAGGCCTATCTAAAAGAGACTTCAGATACAGAATTAGGGGACCACTAAGGTCTATATAAAAGAGACTTCAGATACAGTATTAGGGGACCCTAGTCTATAAAAAGACTCGATACATTAGGGGACCACTAAGGTCTATATAAAAGAGACTTCAGATACAGTATTAGGGGAACACTAAGGTCTATATAAAAGAGACTTCAGATACAATATTAGGGACCACTAAGGCCTATATAAAAGCATCCAAAAAGCAGCCTGTCATAGGACCTTTAAGTTGGTATTGTTGGTGTTAAGGTGGTATTGTTGGTGTTAAGGTGGTATTTTCATGTTGCAGGTCGGAGGCCAGTTTGCTGCTGCACCGCGTGCGCCAGGAGGATCGAGGTCGATACTCGTTCCACTTTGGTAACTCATTCTTTAACGGATCACAGAATATCGACCTCAGAGTTTACCGTAAGAAGATTTGACTCTTTCCTTCCCTTTTCTTCTTCTGATCATCTAATGATCTACTTTAAATCTGTCATTATTTTCATGTTGGTTTGAAAAAGTCAGATTTACAGACTAAACAATGTCTGTCAAAAGAGAGAGTCACTATGTTTCCATCCACTGGTCAGATGAATTATCTGAAGATCCTTAAAAACATTCATGCAAATAAAGCCGGTGAGAGTATGATTGCTGCTAACGGCTTTAAATGAATAAAAACCTGTCTGTGTGTCTCTCTCTTTCTCTCTCTGTGTGTGTCTGTGTATCTGCCTGTCTGTCTGCCTGTCTGTCTGTCTCTCTGTCCATCTGTCTGTCTGTCTGTCTGTCTGTCTGATATCATTATTTATAAATTCCAGAAGGATCTCCCGTCTAACTACACATGACTTTTGTTAAACAAGTTGTAATAATGTTTATATAACAGCTGACAGCAACATATCCGGCTATATAAAGACGACAACGATGCTGTCAACACATCGCTATGACGATGCAGATGCACGTGTCAACAGCTGTTATAGTTCACTCATAAATTAAATCTAAAAAGTCTCTCGTCTCCTCGTTGGTCCTCGTGTATCTACAGTATGTGTATATTCAACATACAAACGTTGTGGTTATTCATGAAATTCAATCAAACTAATGAGACGTTTTTCATTTGATTTTACCTAATTTGGGTCAAATCGTGCATATGGAGACATGGTTAGAGAGAGAGAGAGACAGGTAGTTCCCTCTTCCTTTCATTACCTTCTTCATCTCTTTCTTCTCCTCCTTATAGCTGTAGCTTCTCTTTTCTGCTGATTATTAAATGATCTGTCATATATTTTGTCTATTAGTTAGTCTGTCAGCTTTTCTTACATCATTTGTCACGTTCGTGTTTTTGTTTGTTTGCACTTTTAATCTTCCGAGTTCAGGAAATATAAAAAATTAAATGTTTGTTTCAGGCTCTCCGAGCGTTGACATCAGTCAGGTAAACAGCACTCTGACCTGCAGCAGCTCTGGATATCCATTACCCACAATCCTCTGGTACACCTGCACCGGCATCCACCACACGTATGTACCAGTTCATATTATGTATATATAGGTAGGCAGACAGACAGACAGACAGACAGACAGACAGATAGATAGACAGATAGATAGACAGATAGATAGACAGATAGATAGATAGATAGATAGATAGATAGATAGATAGATAGATAGATAGATTGACCTAAAGGCCTTCAGACTCCGCTATGTGCAGTTGTTATGGAAACATTCAGGAATTATTGTGTAAAAATGACATTTTAGATAAAGACTTTGTTTAGGTTACTTATGTCGTGATTTTTGCTAAATTCACATTAAACTAAAATCCAAACTGTCTTTCTATCTATCTGTGATGTGTGCTCTGCTTTAATCCTTTTTCACTGAAACAGACAAATGAACTTTGAGCAATAACACAAATTATAAAAAACTTTATTCATAATATTTTAAACAATTGTTACAAGAGTTACTTTACACAGGGAAACAATTCAGAACTAAAACTAATAACTATATATGTGGAGTAACTGTGGTAACTGTGGAGAATGATTACCAAGCGTCCTGACCTCTGCAGGTGTGGAGACCTCTCCACCTATCAGGTGTCTCCGGCTGCCATGACATCACAGCTGGAGGCGGAGCAGGAAGTGAGGAAACAGCTGATCCTCCCTGAGTCACCTGATGATGTCACTGTGGAGTGCGTCGCTGAGAACCGTGTGGGAGCGTCTCGCCGCGTCTTTAATCTCCGTAAGACTTTAAACATGTTTAAAGGAACACGGCACCGTTTTAGGAACTAGGGGTTATTTACCGTCTCCCCATTGGAAATACACCGACAGGAGGGTACTGTATGTTGGCGGAAGTTGGGTGTTTTCAGGTGTTTTGTGATATCTCTGTGCCCGATTAGCAGTGTTTCGGCCAGCCTGGTCTCGCAGAATTCTGTGAAATGATCACGAATTGTTAACAGCGCATTACGTGGTGGTGGCACGGAATGTATGAAAAATTCCGTGTGGCCACCACGGAAAGCAATGCCAATGTAAAGTCAATGAGAAGATGACGTAGCATTAGCAGTGACTATGGTAGTGAGTAGTATGTAAGGCCGAAATTCTGCGTAGGGAGGTTGGTTGGGGGGGAGGACGGGTCAAACACAGGACTTTCACCCAGGAGACCGGGGTTCGTGTCCCGCATGTCAAGTTTCCTAGAGTCACATTCTCCTTTTCCGTCCCGTCTTCCCGCGTGTCACGGAACCGTAAGTCCATCCACGACCTTTTCCTGAACTTAAGGGGCTGTGTTTAGTTAACGGAATTCTTCCGTGGGCCCATCACGGAATGTTTTGCGATTCCGTGAAACTGCCTCAGATTTTGAGTTAAGGGGCCGTGTTCATTTCACGGAGTTCTGTGAGACCAGGTTGCTTCGGTTGTACTTCCACCCAATATCAGTCCCAAGTCAATATCTGCCTAGGAAATGGTCTAGTCTTAAACTGCATTGCTATTTGTACTCGTTTCATAGCAGTAGAGAATGTTGGACCCAAATGCAGAGATGGCGGGCGATGTGATGAGCTTCAATATTTATTAAACAAAAAATCCAGCAGGCAAGGTTATCCAAAAAATGAAGTAACAAAAAAGAACAGGATCCACGGGAATAAGCAACACAGAGACGAAAACAGGCAGACTAATACACAGCACTCCGACACAGAAAACACAATGACCTGACACCAGACAAGTGGAACACAAAAACTAAATACAGGAGGTAACGAGCAAACAAGGCAAAGGTGATACAACAGGTAAAACACATGAGACAATCACAAGGGCGGGAAAACTAAAGACAGGAAGTAGAACTAGACAAGACAAGGGCGACAACAGAGACTTCAAAATAAAACAAGAAACACTAACAACAGAAACACACAATCATGGCATGTTGTGAATATGCAGGTCACAAGAAGTAATTAGGTTTTCTTTTTGTTGTTGGCTCACTTTTACTCATGACATGCTAACCGGCAACATAGGATTCCATTTACTATGCTAAGCTAAGCTAGCGGCGGTGCTGCCAGACTAAGACAATGCACACACTGAGACAAAAATGCGTTTGCCCACCTATCTAAATATAGAGGAGACGGTGAATAACCCTATTTTAAAACACGGTGGCGTGTTTCTTTACACCCCGGATGCGCCTGAAGGCATCGTTGTGTTGATGTTTAATAGATGTGGTGTTGTGTTGTGTTCAGGTTCTGCAGGAACTCCGGGGACGTTGTTAACTCCGGCTCTGATTGGAGCTCTGAGTGCTGCGGCCGTCCTCCTCCTGCTCCTATTGGTCATCTTCTACAAGTGGAGAATGGTACCAAACTTTATCTCTACAGGGATGAAATATAACCGTTAATATCGTCGGCCGATGCTTCAGTTACTTTAAATGCTCAAAACCCAATTTACACATAATTTTGTCTGCTTTTTCTCATTTTTGTTTAACGCATTTGACATTTTTTTCAGCGCTTTTTACGACACTTCTTTTGATGATTTGTCTTTTTATTTTTCAATGCTTTTGTGATGCTTTTTTTGAGCTTTATTAAAGCTTTTTGATGCTTTTTGAAGCTTTTTTGATGATTTCTTGGATGGAACTGTTGGGAACTAGATAATAACTCAACCAGGTGTTTTATTATGTTCATTAAATGTTATTTTTTAGTTTCTGAGGAATATGGCAGTGGCGAGATCTTAATTTGATTCATTCAGTCATCTCTTCATTACAAGATAACATGTTTCTCCTCCTCCTCATCTTCATCACAAGATAACATGTTTCTCCTCCTCATCTTCATCACAAGATAACATGTTTCTCCTCCTCTTCATCTTCATCACATTTATAACATGGTTCTCTTCTTCATCACACAGAAACCCAGGTACGAGATCCGCTGGAAGATCATCGAGAGCACCGAGGGAAACAACTACACGTTCGTGGACCCGACCCAGCTGCCGTACAACCAGCGCTGGGAGTTTCCTCGAGACAAACTCCGCCTCGGTACGACTCAGACACAATAAACTAACCCTAACCGAGTGACATGTGCCGGCCCGTGCATTACCGTTGTCCTCCATTTCAACTACGTTTATCGTTTGACGCGTGGGGAGGTCTCTGGGATCCGAACTACCCTAATCCCCTGACCCTAACCCTTTGGTCTCCATTCAACTACGTAGTCGTCGGACGTGTGGGGAGATAACTGGGATCCGAACACACCTAACCCTAACTTATATTACTATGCAGGACTTTAGCACTTATCGCAACCTTTCTTTTAGACTTTTAGCTACTTCTTCATCCTATATTAATTATTTATGTTGTTACTTTCTCTTCTCTATACTTATCTTTCTCCTTTGTATCCATAAATCCCATTCCAGTTAAAATTTAAACACTCTGGTGCCCCTCCCATCCCCTCCCTAAAATGGACACCCGGACCTCATTCCACCCCCAGATTTGTTGTTTTTCGGCTGTCCTGTGGTCGGGTGGAGGTATCTTGCCTGGGGTTCATACCCCGCTCCCCTGGTTTTGGAGAGACAGATCTGCCTCTACACTACCAACCCATCTGTCCACTACTCACTAGCAGCCAATTCAACTTCCTCAGACTTACATCTACCTTTTTTTCCTTCGGATAAAAAGGCCAGTGCCATAGAATTATAACCCTAACCCTCAGTACCACACAGACACGATGAACTAACTGTTGAAGCCAAAATTATGATTTCATTGTTAATTTTTATTTTGATAAATTGTGCATGGATGCAGTGACATTCGCACTAAACTGGACTCATTATCCATCCATCCATCCATCTTCGTCCGCTTATCCGGTAACGGGTCGCGGGGGTAGCAGCTCCAGCAGGGGACCCCAAACTTCCCTTTCCCGAGCCACATTAACCAACTCCGACTGGGGGATCCCGAGGCGTTCCCAGGCCAGGTTGGAGATATAATCCCTCCACCTAGTCCTGGGTCTTCCCCGAGGCCTCCTCCCAGCTGGACGTGCCTGGAACACCTCCCTAGGGAGGCGCCCAGGGGGCATCCTTACCAGATGCCCGAACCACCTCAACTGGCTCCTTTCGACGCGAAGGAGCAGCGGCTCTACTCCGAGCTCCTCACGGATGACTGAGCTTCTCACCCTATCTCTAAGGGAGACGCCAGCCACCCTCCTGAGGAAACCCATTTCGGCCGCTTGTACCCTGGATCTCGTTCTTTCGGTCATGACCCAGCCTTCATGACCATAGGTGAGGGTAGGAATGAAAACTGACCGGTAGATCGAGAGCTTTGCCTTCTGGCTCAGCTCTCTTTTCGTCACAACGGTGCGATAAATTGAATGTAATACCGCACCCGCTGCGCCGATTCTCCGACCAATCTCCCGCTCCATTGTCCCCTCACTCGCGAACAAGACCCCAAGGTACTTGAACTCCTTCACTTGGGGTAAGGACTCATTCCCTACCTGGAGAAGGCACTCCATCGGTTTCCTGCTGAGAAACCATGGCCTCCGATTTAGAGGTGCTGATCCTCATCCCAGCCGCTTCACACTCGGCTGCGAACCGATCCAGTGAGTGCTGAAGGTCACAGGCCGATGATGCCATCAGGACCACATCATCCGCAAAAAGCAGCGATGAGATCCCCAGCTCACCGAACTGCAACCCCTCTCCACCCTGACTACGCCTCGATATCCTGTCCATAAATACTACAAACAGGATTGGTGACAAAGCGCAGCCCTGGCGGAGGCCAACCCCTCACCTGAAACGAGTCCGACTTACTGCCGAGAACCCGGACACAGCTCTCGCTTTGGTCGTACAGAGATTGGATGGCCCTGAGAAGGGACCCCCTCACCCCATACTCCCGCAGCACCTCCCACAGTATCTCCCGGGGGACCCGGTCATACGCCTTCTCCAGATCCACAAAACACATGTAGACCGGTTGGGCATACTCCCAGGCTCCCTCCAGGATCCTTGCGAGAGTAAAGATCTGGTCTGTTGTTCCACGACCAGGACGGAATCCGCATTGTTCCTCTTCAACCTGAGGTTCGACTATCGACCGAACCCTCCTTTCCAGCACCTTGGAGTAGACTTTACCGGGGAGGCTGAGAAGTGTGATACCCCTGTAATTGGCACACACCCTCTGGTCCCCCTTTTTGAAAAGGGGAACCACCACCCCGGTCTGCCACTCCTTAGGCACCGTCCCCGACTTCCACGCAATGTTGAAGAGGCGTGTCAACCAAGACAACCCCTCCACACCCAGAGCTTTAAGCATTTCTGGACGGATCTCATCAATCCCTGGGGCTTTGCCACTGTGGAGTTGTTTAACTACCTCAGCAACTTCCACCAGGGAAATTGACGACAATCCCCCATCATCCTCCAGCTCTGCCTCTACCATAGAGGGCGTATTAGTCGGATTTAGGAGTTCCTCAAAGTGCTCCTTCCACCGCCCTATTACCTCCTCAGTTGAGGTCAACAGCGTCCCATCCTTACTGTACACAGCTTGGATGTTTCCCCGCTTCCCCCTCCTGAGGTGGCGAACGGTTTTCCAGAAGCACCTTGGTGCCGACCGAAAGTCCTTATCCATGTCTTCTCTGAACTTCTCCCACACCCGCTGCTTTGCCTCTTTCACGGCAGAGGCTGCAGCCCTTCGGGCCCTTTGGTACCTTGCAACTGCCTCCGGAGTCCTCTGGGATAACATATCCCAGAAAGACTCCTTCTTCAGTCGGACGGCTTCCCTGACCACCGGTGTCCACCACGGTGTTCGTGGGTTGCCGCCCCTTGAGGCACCTAAGACCCTAAGACCACAGCTCCCCGCCGCAGCTTCAGCAATGGAAACTTTGAACATTGTCCACTCGGGTTCAATGCCCCCAGCCTCCACAGGGATGCAAGAAAAGCTCCGCCGGAGGTGTGAGTTGAAAGTCTGTCGGACAGGGACCTCCTCCAGACGTTCCCAGTTCACCCGCACTACCCGTTTGGGTTTACCAGGTCTGTCCAGAGTCTTCCCCCACCCTCTGACCCAACTCACCACCAGATGGTGATCGGTTGACAGCTCTGCCCCTCTCTTCACCCGAGTGTCCAAAACATACGGCCTCAGATCAGATGAAACGATTATAAAATCGATCATTGACCTTTGGCCTAGGGTGCTCTGGTACCAAGTACACATGGTGTTCGTTATAGACAATCCATGACTAGCACAGAAGTCCAACAACAAACAACCACTCTGGTTTAGATCAGGGAGGCCGTTCCTCCCAATCACGCCTCTCCATGTGTCTCCATCATTGCCCACGTGCGCGTTGAAGTCCCCCAGCATAACTATGGAGTCCCCCACTGGAGCCCCATACAGGACTCCATTCAAGGTCTCCAAGAAGGCCGAATACTCCGAGCTCTTGTTTGGTGCATACGCACAAACAACAGTCAGAGTTTTCCTCATTATGAGCTGATAATTAGTGATGGTTGATCTTGGTGCGTGGCATATCGTCGCAGCCTTTTGGCAATCAGCTGATTAGGGCAGTAATTAATCAGCTGGTGTATAAGAGCCAGGAGCTGTCATTGAGTTAGGGGCCTTTGGTTTGGAGCCACACGGTTTTTGGACCGCTGTTTCAAGTACAGTGCAGAACAGAACGTGATTGTGAGTTGAAGTTGAAATTGTTTTTTTTGTTATATCTTTTATTTTTTGCTCAGCTGTTCATGCTATTGCACCATCTGGTAAGGACAGGTCATTATTTTTTTGTGGAAAAGACGAAAACATATCACATTAAAGTTTGAGTGATAAAGAGAAATAAACGTGGAAACAAAGGAAACCAGTGGAGTTATTGAGTCTTGTTTCAGCGCGTCGACCGAGACGCATCCCAAAGGACAAAAAAGGGAACGAAAACATTGTCAGAAGGTTGCTCCCACAATAACCCTAACCCCCTCGCCTAACCCCCTACCCTAACCCCTAACCCTAACCCCCTAACCTTCGGTACCACACAGACACCATGAACGTTACACTCTAAACACAATCATCTCCTCATGTTTTATATTTCAGTAAACTGGGTCTCTCTGTTTCTGTTTCTCTCAAACTAATCAACATTTTGTCATTATTTTTCTACACTTTTCTCAATGTTTTTGTCAATTTTATTCAAATTTGTTGTCACTTTTTGGGCATTGTTTTTTATGATGGTTTTGTCATTTTTTTAGTCACTTTTTTAACAAGTTTTTGTCACCTTTGGCGTGTTTTGGATATATTTTTATCATCATTTTTTTCAGCGATTTAAAAAAAAATTGTCGATTGTTTTTTCCTGCATTTTTGGAGCTTTTTCCAACATTCTTTTGTCATAGTTCTGATATAGAAAGTTTTTGTAAATGGGTCAAATTTGACCCGAGGACAACAGAAAGTTAATAGTTGCCAACTCATCCATTAATCTTTGCAACTCTAATTACGGTTGTAATTACTCAACTAATCAACCCAACATACCCAAATCTGACATGACTTACATTTCAAAATAAAAGTCATTAAAGTCTGTTTCTAAGGGCTCAAACTGAGCGTTGGATGTAAACAAAGATAGCAGATTTATTGTGTTTGTGTGTGAGCGTCCCTTTGCCCCTCTCTCTGTCTGCCAGGCGCTGTTTTGGGCTCAGGGGCATTTGGGAAGGTGGTGGAGGCGACAGCGTACGGTCTGGGATCAGACAACGCCACCCGCGTCGCCGTCAAGATGCTCAAACGTCAGTATCACATTATCACAGAGATAGCTCTGAGAAACTATTGTTTTCACTGTAATAATAATATGGCAATTATTTCTGTTTCTGTGCATGCATTTTTCATCATTACATTTTTATGAAATACTTGTACGTTTATATGTTTACATCTACGTATGTCATTTGGTTGTGCCTTGTATGTTTTATAGAAGGTATACACTACCGGTCAAAAGTTTGGGGTCAGTTATAAATGTCCATTCCACTCCATTATAGACAGAATACCAGCTGAGATCAGTTGCATTGTGTTTTTAATCAGGGCAGCAGTTTTCAGATTACATTGTGTTTACATAATGTCTAAAGAGTTCTCGACTGTTGTAGACAGAAGTGGCTGAAGAAACGTTTGAAATCCATGCTTTTTGGTCTAAATGGCATAGCCAAATTAAAAGAGGTACAGCTCCCATATACTCTGACACTCAGGGGTGAGCCTGATATCATTGGAAAGGTGATTGATGTGGGTGTGTTTGTGTATTCGAGAAGTGTTGTATTTTGTATTTTTTTTGGCTTTTTTCTTTGCACTTTTCAAATGGAAATAATAAAAAAAAAATGCACAGACATATCTGTAGAAAAAAATCATATAAAATCGATTTGTGAGTCTTTTGGCTTCTGGAAATAAAACCCTCCATTCTAGTCTCTGTAACTCTGTGTCAGTAAGGTCTAGAATCACCCTGACACTTGTAACAAAAACCTGAGAGTGTTTCCTTTCCAATTATGTCAGGCTCACCCCAGAGTGTCAGAGTGTCAGGAGCTGTACCACTTTTAATTTGGGTATGACGTTTAGACCAAAAAGCATGGATTTCAAGTGTTTCTTCAGCCCCTTCTTTCTACAACAGTCGAGAACCCTTTAGACATTATGTAAACACATGATGTAATCTGAAAACTGATCCCTGATTAAAAAGACATTGCAACTGATCTCAGCTGCTATTCTGTCTGGAATGGACATTTATAAGTGACCCCAAACTTTTGACCGGTAGTGTGTATGATCCTCACATGTATTCCTTCCATGTGATCTGTATTAATTATATATTATATCATGCATAAACTAAACTAAAACTAAAACATGAGCATATCCCGCTGTGTTCCAGCGAGCGCTCACTCAGAGGAAAGGGAAGCTCTGATGTCCGAGCTGAAGATCCTCGGACATCTTGGTTACCATGACAACATCGTGAACCTGCTGGGCGCCTGCACTCGAGGAGGTGACGACGGTTTAGATTATTGACCAAATATAAATCTATACGACCACAGAGGCAGAGACGTGACTGTTACCTCTCTCCCCCATCAGGCCCCATGTTGATGATCACAGAGTACTGTAGTCATGGCGACCTGCTCAACTTCCTGCGGGCTCACGCTCAGGACTTCATGGCGTCCATGTTGAGCGTGGACGAAGTGAAGGGCGAGGTTTTCTATAAGAACAGCCGGCTCCGGAGGTCTGAAGATTTATTTCCTTATAACCACTCAAACTGACCAATCTGTGATGTCATAGTGTCATGGTTTTTATATTTTATATTTCCTGTTTTATTTTGTAGTCTCTGTTTCTCCCATGTCATGTCTTGTTTTACTTCCTGTCTGATTGTCTGCCCCCCCGATGTGATTCACCTCTTCCTCCGCCCTTGTGTCACTGTCTCTGTGCTGTCTCTGTCTGTTGTCAGGTCA
>NC_050185.1:25879450-25934450 GCF_008315115.2 Sander lucioperca
TTAGGGTTAGAACTACTGAAGCCACTAGAGGGCGCAGCCACTAGAAACATAAATATAGGGTTAGGGTTAGAACTACTGCGGCCACTAGAGGGCGCTGTCACTAGAAACATTAATATAGGGTTAGGGTTAGAACTACTGAAGCCACTAGAGGGCGCTGTCACTAGAAACATTAATATAGGGTTAGGGTTAGAACTACACCGGCCACTAGAGGGCGCTGTCACTAGAAACATTAATATAGGGTTAGGGTTAGAACTACTGCGGCCACTAGAGGGCGCTGTCACTAGAAACATTAATATAGGGCAGAATGAGGCTGGAACAAACCACTGATGGGGGAGTTTTTCAGGGAGGACAGACTGGAAGTTCTCTGATTGGATCATCTGTAATTGTGTTTACCTGTTTACAGGTAAGAGTCCGTACCCAAACGTTGCCGTGGATACCAACTTCTACAAAATGATCCAAGATGGCCGCCACATGGATCAGCCAGATTTCGCTCCAGCAGAGATGTGAGCAGACAGACATCAGTGTTGATAAAGTTATTTTGACTGTGACTAGATTTCAGGAGGGATGCAGGGCACATGTCCCCCCCCCAAAAAAAAAAAATTTAGAAGAGGTTGCAGGTTGTGGGTCTGGAAAAGTTGAAACAAAAGGCGCATATTCAAATCCCAAAGTTGAAAGTCTAACACCTGCCCAGCGATCAATTATCCGTATAGTCGTGGTTTCAGATGCATTATTACTTCTCACCAGTTTAACCCTAACCCAGGGGTCGGCTATCTTTTAAATATAAAGTGCCATTTTAAAATGTTCTTCTTAATCAGTGTGCCGTCTCAGCATTATGAGCCCGCTCGAGGACTAGCCATCAGAGGCGGGGTAGGGGGGGTGTTCATGGGGAACAAGTCGATCAAACTACTGTAAATAACAGGCTGTTATTTATAAAGCTACTGTGTGCCATTGGTAAAGATACTGTGTGCCATTGGTAAAGCTACTGTGTGCCATTGGTAAAGCTACTGTGTGCCATTGGTAAAGCTACTGTGTGCCATTGGTAAAGATACTGTCTGCCATTGGTAAAGATACTGTGTGCCATTGGTAAAGATACTGTGTGCCATTGGTAAAGATACTGTGTGCCATTGGTAAAGATACTGTGTGCCATTGGTAAAGATACTGTGTGCCATTGGTAAAGATACTGTGTGCCATTGGTGGTACACGTGCCAAAGCAACAGTGTCAAACTCTTCACTACGGGCCACACTGGAAACTAAGAATCATTTGCATTTTTCAATTATTGCATGCCCCACATAGTCTTTTCACTTACAGTTTGGTCGACATAAAGCCCCAAAAAAGTTACTTAGCCATCGAAGAAAAAAACAACAAAAAAGGTTGAAAAAAGCAGAGAAAAACGTGCCAAAAACTACTTAAAAAGTGGCCAAACGCGTCGGCAAAAGTGACAAAAACCTTCAGAAATAAAGACAAAACATTGAAAAAGTGACAAAAACTAGGCGGGCCAAAATTTATTATGAACCTTAATTGATATGCGGGTCTGGATCAAAACCTGCAAGGGGCCGGATTTGACCCACAGACCTTGAGTTGGACACGTGTGCCAAAGGTTGCTGACCCCTGCCCTAACCTCTAGATCAGCCGGACTTCGCTCCAGCAGAGATGTGAGCAGACAAATATCAGTGTTAATAAAGTTATTCTGTCCTCTCAGTGTTAATAAAGTTATTCCGTCCTCTCAGGTACCAGATGATGAAGCTGTGCTGGAGTCTGGAGCCCACCGACAGACCAACCTTTAAGATGATTGGTCAGCTCATCAGGAGGCTCCTCCCCTCCGCCGGTGACTCATCGCCACATCACAGCCCCCAGGTGAGACGCCTGAAGCGCCAACTCCCGGCGCTTTTCAACATTTTTTTGTTTTTTTGGTGCTTTTGTGGCGTTTTTCTTCCCGCTGTTTTGGTTTTTGTCTGGTAGCATTAAGCAGGGGGACATTTCTGTGTAAAAAAGCATCACAAACAGACAACAAAAAGATGGTGAAAGCTAAAATGCCATGTTCATTATTCTAACCGTCTGTCACTACCCGATGTGAGTTGAGCATGCGTCACTTTGCGACAAGTAGCCTCCAAGATACTAACGAGAGACTTCTGTAATGTTGATACAGTAAAAATGGACCTACAACGAAGTTGGTTAACTGCTGGCTACAAGTTAGCAATCAAACACAACAAAGGCTGTTACTGGAACGGTGTTTTGAGCTAACATTAGCAATCAAACACAACAAAGGCTGTTACTGGAACGGTGTTTTGAGCTGACGTTAGCAACCAAACACAACAAAGGCTGTTACTGGAACGGTGTTTTGAGCTAATGTTAGCAACCAAACAATCATAGATAGCTAAGACGTTTTTGAAATGATTTCCATCTTCTGTTATTGTTTGTAAAGAGAAAAGTTTATTGTTTTATGGATTTCACAAATTTCAGTATGACACGTTATGCCGTAAACCGTTTAAATCTGAGCATGCTCAACTCACATCTGCCCTGACTCCATCTGCCCTGACGCCCATCTGCCCTGACTCCATCTGCCCTGACTCCATCTGCCCTGACTCCATCTGCCCTGACTCCATCTGCCCTGACGCCCATCTGCCCTGACTCCATCTGCCCTGACGCCCATCTGCCCTGAATCCATCTTCCCTGACTCCATCTGCCCTGACTCCATCTGCCCTGACGCCCATCTGCCCTGAATCCATCTGCCCTGACTCCATCTGCCCTGACTCCATCTGCCCTGACCCCCATCTGCCCTGACTCCATCTTCTCTGACTCCCATCTGCTCTGACTCCCATCTGCTGACTCCCATCTGCCCTGACTCCCATCTGCTCTGACTCCCATCTGCTCTGACTCCATCTGCCCTGACTCCATCTGCTCTGACTCCCATCTGCTCTGACTCCCATCTGCTCTGACTCCCATCTGCTCAGACTCCCATCTGCCCTGACTCCCATCTGCTCTGACTCCATCTGCTCTGACTCCCATCTGCTCTGACTCCCATCTGCTCTGACTCCCATCAGCCCTGACTCCCATCTTCTCTGACTCCCATCTACTCTGACTCCCATCTGCTCTGACTCCATCTGCTCTGACTCCCATCTACTCTGACTCCCATCTGCTCTGACTCCCATCTGCTCTGACTCCCATCTGCTCTGACTCCCATCGGGCAGTGACAGCGTCTAGGACCTGAACGCATCGTCTCTCTTCTTCTCTCCACAGTCGGCGTACAAGAACGTGGCTGAGTTCAGAGAAGAAGAAGAAGAGGAGGAGGTCAGAGACGCTCTGAAGGGAGGAGAAGAAGAAGGTCATTAACGCATCATCATTCCCCAAATAAACATCTCTCATTCCCCCTGCTCTGGCGTTTCCCCCTCTCATTCCCCCTGCTCTGGCGTTTCCCCCTCTCATTCCCCCTGCTCTGGTGTTTCCCCCTCTCATTCCCCCTGCTCTGGTGTTTCCCCCTCTCATTCCCCCTGCTCTGGCAATTCCCCCTCTCATTCCCCCTGCTCTGGCGTTTCCCCCTCTCATTCCCCCTGCTCTGGTTTTTCCCCCTAAATTGAAAAGCAGTTCAGGGAAATAAGAAGAGACATCCAGCGGTAAAAAGCAGCTAATAGCTAAAAGCAAGTGGAAAAAGATCTTTAAATTAGATTTAAATTGTACTAACTGTAGAATCTACTGTGGGATGGGAGGCTCTTGCTAGGAGACAGTTCTGACTCCACCTCCTTCTGATCCTCTCAGATCACCATGACGACGGCGACGACAAAGAGGAGGAGGAGCCGATGATGAAGAACATCTACCAGCTGTCCTGATCGTCTCATCCAATCAGAACCTGTTCCCCTGACTCCTGCTGTCTCCAATAAAGATGTTCAAAATTAAACTGTATTCGCATATTTAGAGTAAACAGTGACAGCATCAAATCATGCCTTTACACACACACACACACACACACACACACACACACACACACAAACACAAACACACACATACACACAGACACACACACACACACACACACACACACACACACACACATATATATATATATATATATATATATATGACTGTTTTACTGCTGGAAGGTGACCTCGAGTTACATCTTAATTACAAATCCAAATGGAAATGATCCCTAACGCCATTATAAAACCTTTTGATGACGTGATTAATTAGACTTTATGACATCTTGATCACAAGTCCAAACAGTTCCACTTAAAGGGGTTAGTAACACATGATTACTGAGTCACCGTTCTCTGGGACATGTTTTCATGCTATAACGCTGTGTTTGAGCTATGTTACTGGTCACTGGCTGCACGGTGATCGTGGTTCGACTGGTCGTGACTGTTATCCAAGATGGCGGCCGCCTGTATACATGAACACTGCTGTCTTTATAATCTATCTTTGTAATAAACTGTCTGTACACAGTTCTCAATGCTTCAGTTTACATGTAGGAACCTCATTATGCTATCGTGGAAGTGTGGTGCTATTTTGAGTCTTTTTAGTGGTCAACAGACTCTCACTCCCGTCTCCTAAAATACGGACGTTTGGTCAGCTGCCTTTGTCGTTGTTATTGACGCTAAAAGTCTCCTTTAGCGTCATATAACGCGCTTTATCTAAACACGCTTGGTCGGGACTATTGGCGTCCCTTTTGATGCCGTTAGGTTTAGGGAAAGGTCGTGGGTGGGCTTACGTTTCTGTGACTCGCGGGAAGAACGGGCCGGTTAAAGATTTAAAGGTTAAATATTTGGGACACGTCCCGGTATCCTGGGTGAAAGTCCTGTGTCTGACCCATCCACCCCCCCGACCAACCTCCCTACGTGGTATTTCCCCTTACATACTACCCATATACCTATATATACTATACTGGCCCACTGGGAATTATATTTTAAGTATTTTTAAGTGTTTGAAACTACAGTTACAGCGGCTCGCTTGGAAACGTAGACGTGTTCATATTTTCAATCTCCAGTTAGCTTTTAGTACTGACTTGATGTATGGCTCTATGAAACCTTTGTTTAAATTTTTTAAATATTAACTTTATGGCTCTTCATTAACCTTCGTGTTGTCTCCCCGTCGACCATGATGCAACTTTTGGTTTTTCTGGGTCGAAATGTAAAAATAATTCTAACGTTTTGGTCGTCTTTTTCGACCCTTTTGTCACTTTTTTGTCAAGTTTCTGTCAATATTTTTCTGCTTTTTTGACATTTGTTTTCACTTTTTTCAACGTTCCATGATCAATTCTTCTTTACATGCTTTACAATTGAATAAAAATGAAACTAAAATGAAAGTAGTGAACTGATCATTTGTTTGACTTGTGAAGAGCGTTTTATGGAACCATCCACGTTATTCTGTTTTCCCAAATTTCTGATATAGAAACTTTTTGAAAATGGGTCAGCTTAGACCGGAGGACAACAGGAGGGATAATGCTGCCGGACCCTCGGGCAAAAAAACACTTTCCACCGGGACACCAAACTACGTTTCTGGGGGAAACCCTGATTGATGAAAACATAATACGTAGCTGGTAACGAACAGTGTCCAGTTCAGAGTTCAGAGTTCTCTGTTGTCCCTCGAGGGGAAATTGATCTGCAGTTGGACGTACAAAACAACAACACAATAAATAAGGCATCAAACATCTTAACAGCATACAACCAACAGATAGATTAAGAACAATCCATCACTTAAAAGTGGACAGTGTAAAAATAAATCTAAGTCTAGAAAGTCTAAAAAGTATCACTGAGAAGGCCCAAAGTGGCATTAATAGAAACTGTGCATTTCAGAGTTGTTCATGGTAACAGCTTCAATTACACAAGGAACAAAATAAAATGTGTACCAGTTTGTTGTTCCTCTAGGGAGCCTGAGTCCCGCCCAGAGGGAGGAGAGTTGGCGCTCAGAGATTGACAAAGGTCTTTGTTAAGGCAGCTACACACCAACCAGACGGCCGTTACACACCAACCAGATGGCCGACCGTTGGCAATAAAGCCAGTGTGACTGATCAGTCTCCCCGAGGTCCACAAAGTACCTCAGAACACACCGAAGAGACAAGACGTAATACGTCTCCATAACAGCAGGCGGCCTAATCTGGATTGTCGCATTGTCAAAAATGAAAACCGGCAGCTGATTGGACAAACGCGTCACGTGGGTCTGGCTGCTGCTTCTGGATTTTTGATTTTTCAACCGGCCATTACTGGCGACTCATTCAGAATACAATCTCATATTGTACTAAAATAGTTCACCGAAACCTGTTTCTGAATACATTTTAAGAGAGAAATAAGCACGGTACGGAACACACCGAACAGACTCGAGTCACCGACCTCGCCAGACTGCCAACGGCCGATTATCGGCTCGGTGTGTAGCTGCCATTAGAGAGCTGCTGTGTGCCCATTATCTTGCTGGCCTCTGTCACAATCTTGGACAGACGACTTTTGTTTTGTAATGTAAGGTTCCCATAGCGTGAAATCAAACAAAATGTTTGAATGGACTCAATATAAGATCTGTAGAATAAATCCATCAGAGTCTCGAGATTTGGGATCTATTGAGGTCATGGGTCAAGTTTTCATCAACTGTTCCCAAATACCTTAAGGACTCAACCATCTCCACCACTGGGTGATTGTGGTAGGGAGAGGTTACTAAAATCATTGACCATGTCCTTAGTTTTTTTAGCATTGAACTTGAGGAAATGGCTGTCACACCACTCCACGAAATCAGTCACCACTGGCCCATGATCGAGCTCTCCGTCCTGGAGCAGGCTGACTATAACTGCGTAGTTGGCAAATTTCAAGAGATGCCTGTTTGTGTGGTGACTCCTACAGTCGTTTGTATAGAAAATATACAATAACGGGGCCAAGACACACCCTTGTGGTGAGCCTGTGGATGACAGCTTCTTTTAAGATAAAACACCATCTGCTGTAGTCTCTCATGTCCAGACCTTCCTCCACAGTGCAGGGGGCGGGGCTTCATTCAGCAGATTACCTGACAGGTTTACAGGTGAGTGCAGGGGGCGGGGCTTCATTCAGCAGATTACCTGACAGGTTTACAGGTGAGTGCAGGGGGCGGGGCTTCATTCAGCAGATTACCTGACAAGTCTACAGGTGAGTGCAGGGGGCGGGGCTTCGTTCAGCATATTACCTGACAGGTTTACAGGTGAGTGTAGGGGGCGGGGCTTCATTCAGAAGATTACCTGACAGGTTTACAGGTGAGTGTAGGGGGCGGGGCTTACCTGACAGGTTTACTGCCGCTGGACTTCACTCTCTGATAAACAAGAAACACAGCAGCAAGTTCTTCTCCAGGTGAGCTCGTTACACGTTCAATGTTCGATCCACACGTAACTGAATTACTGAGATTTTAACTCCAGCTCGAGGTAAACTTTATTATCTGTTAGGATAATTATTTATTAAAGAATGGACAGAAATCACTGAAGTTTCTCTCAAAGTTCGTTTTGACTTAGTCAATGTTACAGCAGCCAGTGAGTGCAGAGATAATGACTGGTATTCTGGTCTTCTTATAACAATCAGGGAGTGTGTTACTAAGGAGATCCTGTCTAATTCTCTCTGGTCAGGCATCTCCTCTACATGGTACATAACAAAACCTGTATAAAGGCTACACAAGATTCAGAAAAAAATATCAAAATAAAATGTTTGCAACATCAACTTAATAGTTTCAACAATGTGTCATATAGTAACTCAAGGGGTTAGGGTTAGGGTTAGGGTGCAGCTTTACTGAAAAACTCACCAGAGTCTGAATGAAATGCTCATAGAATAAATCTCACATCATCCTGAACCGGTTTCAATACTCAACCAATAAACTCAGATGAATTAGATCAAAATATGTTTGTTTTTTTATTTTTATCTTTGGTTTGCAACACAAAGTAATCATGTCATTGCTGTCTGATAAAAGCATTGTCATGAACTAAAGGTTTCAGGCCTAGTATTAGTAGAGCAGACCTAAGCACTATTCATCCTATTTGTTACCTGATATGGGAACATATATCACATTATATAATATAATTCAGTGTAATTAGTGTATTAAAATCATTGCTTAGCCTAAACTCTACATGTACAACTCCTGTCTTTCTCTTAACTCTGGGTGTCTGTGTGTGTGTGGGTGTCTGTGTGTGTGTGTGTGTGTGTGTGTGTGTGTGTGTGTGTGTGTGTGTGTGTGTGTGTGTGCGCGTGTGCGTGTGTGTGTGTGTGTGTGTGTGTGTGTGTGTCTTTGTGTGTGTGACTGTGTGTGTGTGTGTGTGTGTGTGTTTGTGTGTGTGACTGTGTGTGTGTGTGTGTGTGTGTGTGTGTGTGTGTGTGTGTGTGTGTGTGTGTGTGTGTGTGTGTGTGTGTGTGTGTGTGACTGTGTGTGTGTGTATCCTTGTCTACAGGGAAAGAGAAGAAATCATTACTGATATCGACCACAGAGACATATTGTTTATCAGGTTGTAAATCATTGTATTGAACTCAACTGTTCCTTGTGTTCTTCTGTAAGACATAATAATCAATATATCAGCTTCTCTTTGCTCTTCTGTAAGACATAATAATCAATATATCAGCTTCTCTTTGCTCTTCCTGTAGATGACCTGTAGGTTTGGGCATGCATTGTCCAGTTCAAGGATTTGTAACAAGCCTTTAATTCCTCCGCAGTTCCCAGTCGGGAGCTGTCACCAACCTTCCCAAAGCTCTCCACGTTTAACTTTTTTTTTAATTTCTTTTTATTGTGGCAGTTAAATTTAGTACATCATCGGGGTGTAAGACAGACAGACACATACACACACACATACACACACACACACACACACACACACACACACACACACATACACACACGTACACAGTACATCATCAGGGTGTAAGACAGACAGACACATACACACACACACATACACACACACACACACACATACACACACACACACACACACACACACACACACACATACACACATACACACACACATACACACACACACACACACACACACACACACACACACACACATACACACACATACACAGTACATCATCAGGGTGTAAGACAGATCGTCAGTTTGGAAATGCATTTCGTCTTTGATATGTTTTAATATTTTAATATGTTAATTTTAGTTGATTTAAAGGTCTTTATTTTGTAATGTCATGGTGTGTCAGCAGTTCTCTGACTGTAAAACACGCCAGTAATGATTATCTGTATTTATCACGTATTTATTAGTCATTAGTCGTTTCCATCCTGATAAAAGCTGATCACAGTTCAGCAGTTTTTCTCTCTGACTCTGAAACATGTCTAATGATTATCAGCTGATGGATTGATGATAGTCATTAGTCATTTTCATCCTGATGAAAGCTGAGAGCTGATCAGATCCAGGGTCAGTTTGTGAGGAACCCAGCGAGCAGACAGGTGAGTCAGGTGTTCCTGTCGTCCTGAAAATCAACCCTTTTTCTCTCGTTTTCGTCTCTTTTATCGACCCGTTGGGCTCTTTTGTTGACGTTTAAGTCTTGTGTTGCTTCCTGTCAACCATGCAAGGTTTAGTTTCTCTGGGTAAAAAAGATGTCAAATTTAAACTTTTTTTTTCAACATTTTGGTCATCTTTTTCATGACTTTTGACGATGTTTTTGACGATTTTTCTGTGATTCTTTTTTAATGGTTTTCTTGTTTTTCCAACAGTTTTGTCACTTTTTTCAACATTCTTTAAAAGAAAAATTCTAGTGCTATGAATTGAACACCAAACTCCCAAATTCAATGAAAGTAGTGAAGTGATCATGAAGAGTAACGGTTGAATGGAGCCATCCACGTTATAGGGTTAAACCAATCAGATGTTTCAGAATAATCTGTTGTTGAATTAAAGGATTTAGTTGACAATAGATTAGAGATACAAGTATAGGAAAGGCAGTAGTAGTAGTACTAGTATATAGCTGTTAAACATAGTAATATACAATATGTATTTTTTAGCATACTGGTATCAGATCAGTACTCGGTATCTGCATCCCAACTTCTCTTAATCCTCGTCGACCGTGAGGATACTTTTTGTTTTTTCTGGGTCAACATTTAAAAATAAAACTTTTTTTTAACATTTTGATTGTTCTTTTTCGACACTTTTTGTGGCTTTTCCCCCGATATGTTTGTTAGTTTTTCCGACGTTTCTGAAGCTTTTCCTTCTTCTTTTTTTGAACTTTATTTTCCAACATTTTAGTTACTTTTTTCAACGTTCTTTTTATAAAAAAAATTTCAGATGCAATAAAATGTTATAAAACACTCAAATCCAATGAAAGTAGTGAACTGATTATGTATTTTACTGGTGAAGAGCGTTGTAGGGAACCATCCACGTTAGTTTTTCTGACAATTTTGTTGAACGAAATCCAAATTTCTAGATAGATGTGTTGATTGGTAGATGTAGTGATTGGTAGATGTAGTGATTGGTAGATGTAGTGATTGGTAGATGTATTGATTGGTAGATGTAGTGATTGGTAGATGTAGTGATTGGTAGATGTAGTGATTGGTAGATGTATTGATTGGTAGATGTATTGTAGATGTATTGATTGGTAGATGTATTGATTGGTAGATGTAGTGATTGGTAGATGTATTGTAGATGTATTGATTGGTAGATGTAGTGATTGGTAGATGTAGTGATTGGTAGATGTATTGATTGGTAGATGTAGTGATTGGTAGATGTAGTGATTGGTAGATGTGTTGATTGGTAGATGTAGTGATTGGTAGATGTAGTGATTGGTAGATGTAGTGATTGGTAGATGTATTGATTGGTAGATGTAGTGATTGGTAGATGTAGTGATTGGTAGATGTAGTGATTGGTAGATGTATTGATTGGTAGATGTAGTGATTGGTAGATGTAGTGATTGGTAGATGTATTGTAGATGTATTGATTGGTAGATGTAGTGATTGGTAGATGTAGTGATTGGTAGATGTATTGTAGATGTATTGATTGGTAGATGTAGTGATTGGTAGATGTAGTGATTGGTAGATGTATTGTAGATGTATTGATTGGTAGATGTATTGATTGGTAGATGTAGTGATTGGTAGATGTAGTGATTGGTAGATGTATTGTAGATGTATTGATTGGTAGATGTATTGTAGATGTATTGATTGGTAGATGTAGTGATTGGTAGATGTATTGTAGATGTAGTGATTGGTAGATGTATTGATTGGTAGATGTAGTGATTGGTAGATGTATTGATTGGTAGATGTAGTGATTGGTAGATGTAGTGATTGGTAGATGTAGTGATTGGTAGATGTATTGTAGATGTATTGATTGGTAGATGTAGTGATTGGTAGATGTATTGATTGGTAGATGTAGTGATTAGTAGATGTAGTGATTGGTAGATGTAGTGATTGGTAGATGTAGTGATTGGTAGATGTAGTGATTGGTAGATGTATTGTAGATGTATTGATTGGTAGATGTAGTGATTGGTAGATGTAGTGATTGGTAGATGTATTGATTGGTAGATGTAGTGATTGGTAGATCTATTGTAGATGTATTGATTGGTAGATGTAGTGATTGGTAGATGTATTGATTGGTAGATGTAGTGATTGGTAGATGTATTGTAGATGTATTGATTGGTAGATGTATTGATTGGTAGATGTAGTGATTGGTAGATGTATTGATTGGTAGATGTGATTGGTAGATGTATTGATTGGTAGATGTAGTGATTGGTAGATGTATTGTAGATGTATTGATTGGTAGATGTATTGATTGGTAGATGTAGTGATTGGTAGATGTAGTGATTGGTAGATGTATTGTAGATGTATTGATTGGTAGATGTAGTGATTGGTAGATGTATTGATTGGTAGATGTAGTGATTGGTAGATGTATTGTAGATGTATTGATTGGTAGATGTAGTGATTGGTAGATGTAGTGATTGGTAGATGTATTGATTGGTAGATGTAGTGATTGGTAGATGTATTGATTGGTAGATGTAGTGATTGGTAGATGTATTGTAGATGTATTGATTGGTAGATGTAGTGATTGGTAGATGTAGTGATTGGTAGATGTAGTGATTGGTAGATGTATTGATTGGTAGATGTATTGATTGGTAGATGTAGTGATTGGTAGATGTAGTGATTGGTAGATGTATTGTAGATGTATTGATTGGTAGATGTAGTGATTGGTAGATGTATTGATTGGTAGATGTAGTGATTAGTAGATGTATTGTAGATGTAGTGATTGGTAGATGTATTGATTGGTAGATGTAGTGATTGGTAGATGTAGTGATTGGTAGATGTAGTGATTGGTAGATGTAGTGATTGGTAGATGTATTGTAGATGTAGATGTATTGACTGTGTGTTTGTTCTGTCAGAATGAAGCTCCGTCTCTCGTCTCTGGAGATTCTCCTGGCCATCGTGTCGACTCTTCTCCTCGCCTGCTGTATCGGACTCATCGTAGTTTCATGGCTCAGCCTGAAGCCTGAAGGTAATCAGATTACTGATGTACTCATCACAGATTATTCTGTATGTTGCTACACTCACTGTGCTGTATGGACGACACAAAGTCTTGTGTTTTCTCCTTAACTTCTTCAGGACATGAACACCTGTTTCCTGTGTGAAAGTCTTGTGTTTTCTCCTTAACTTCTTCAGGACATGAACTCCTGTTTCCTGGGTGAAAGTCTTGTGTTTTCTCCTTAACTTCTTCAGGACATGAACACCTGTTTCCTGGGCTTTCAGCCACTGAACATCTGCCCAGATATATTAGAAATATAATCTCTATTGACTCATCTGAAGACCAATCAGGCGGCCATTTAGTTAATGTGGTTCCTTTTTAGCATTTAAGCTTTTTGCCTTTTTATTTCTGTTGTCTTTTATTCTGATGAACTTTTCATCTTCTGAATCTTGTCTTTTCTCTATTGTGTTTATAGTTCTGTATCTTATTTCATGTATTTTTTTAATGTGTCAGCCTTTTGTCCACGACAAACCTCCCAAATGTTGAGTTTTGGTGTTTGTGTGCCCAGGTGCCGTTAAGCCAGGCATGCGGAGCGGCCGCATGGTGATCACACACGGAGCAGTTTACTCTGACGAGCTGAAAAACTCCAGCAGTCTGCAGTTTAAATCTCTCGCCTTTGACGTCCAAAACCTGGTAAGACTCCAAGCTTTTATTGTGAAATAGCAGTTAGCTTTAACATCCGATGTGAACTTTTATTGTGAAATAGCAGTTGGCTTTAACATCTTTTTGCGGGGTGCAAATGTTCCACCAAAACAAGTTTCTTCCTGAGACTATTTAGCAGAGCCTCTGTCGCTGCGTCCGGAGCTCAGCGCCGGCCAGCACCGTTGTGATTGGTTTTCAGAAATGCAAACACCCCAGGCTGCATCTCATATTGCTTATCTGATAGCTCCTCGACTCCTCGGTTAAACCGGAAGTTGTTCTGTCCCTCCTCGATGAAGGCCTTCCCAAATCTTTTATCTCTACCCTGAGGAGCGAGAAGGGGTCATAGAGGAGGGGTCATCAAGGATGGGTCATAGAGGAGGGATCATAGAGGAGGGGTCATCAAGGAGGGGTCATAGAGGATAGACTTATATCTGGCACACAAGTTGGGCTCGCTCCCAAAGTTACTACCATGGCGTACGCAGACGACGTCACAGTTGTTATTAAAAACCAGATGGAGATGGATGTTTTACCCAACCACCTAAACCTATATGAATTAGCTTCGGGTGCTAAATTAAATCATAATAAAACTGAGGGAGTTTGGATCGGAGCTGAAAGTAAGAAACGTGACATCAATATTAAAGTAAAGGATGAAATTAAAATCTTAGGTCTGACTATTTGTGGTCAAAACTGTAGTGACAAAAACTGGGAAACTAAACTATGTGAGGTTAAAGAAGAAGTTAAAAAATGGGAAAATAAAAACACCAATTATAAATCAAGAGTGAATATTGTCAAAACTTTCATCTTATCCAAGCTCCTGTTTTTAGCAAACATCGGTTCGGTCGGTGATCGCTCCAAGTGGAGGAAAAGGAGAGGGAGAGCCAGACAAGGTCCAGAATATAAACTGAATTATGGTGATTTTATGTATGATTATGAGAAACTTCAAATTGACTGGAGTGGCCTCCCAAGTAAAATGATTTTAAAAAAAATTAATGATTATAAATATGGTGGGTATATAAATTATAAAAACCTAACTTACAACGAAGGAACCCAGTTCCTGAAATTTTTAAACAATAAAAACATCTCTGAGAGCATTCGAGACGTGAATTTAAATTTATTTTATTGTTATTAATACGTACTGTGTGTATATGTTTATACTTATATTGTTTATATCTTTTTATCCTTCTTATATTTGTATGTGTGACATGCTCCAACAACACCATGACAAATTCCTCGTATGTGCAACGTACTTGGCAATAAAGCCCTTTCTGATTCTGATTCTGATTCTGATTCTGATTCTGATTCTGAGATGGCTGAGGTCTGTAAACAGACTCGCTGTCAGAGCTGTTGTGTCATGGAGTTGCTATGTTAAAACTAAAAAATGTCCAATGATCTACTGTAACGATGATGAGACACAACAGCACCTTTTAATAGATTGTTACAGAGCAAAAGAAGTCTGGGACAAACTAAAAGTGTATGGTGTAAAATTTGATCTTTCATATAAATCTGTTATGTACTGTATTATTGATGAATCTATATCAGAGAAACATAAGGAACTGTTAAAAATAATCATATGTATTGTATGCATCAAGTTATGGAAAACAAGATGCTGTATGGTTATACATCAGACTGTCATAAATAGCGATGACGTGTGTAAACAAGTGCTCACTGAGCTAAGAAGAAGATCATCTCTGGACAAAAAACTGCTCCTTCCTTGGAACATTTTGACACTTTGAATACAGCACTTTATGAAAGACTCCTAATGTACTTTATAAAAGAATCTATGCACTTTATGAGAAACTCTGTATGCACTTTATAGAAGACTATGCACTTTATGAGAGACTCTAGAGGCACTTTATGATTCTTTGCACTAGTCACTTTACTCGATTTGCACTCATTTTGTAACTTGAATTGTATTAATTTTTTGATTGTTATGTATGTTAATGTAGCCCATACTGTGTAAACTGAAACTTTAATAAAGGGATCATCAAGGAGGGGTAATCAAGGAGAGATCATAGAGGAGGGGTCATCAAGGAGGGATCATAGAGGAGGGGTCATCAAGGAGGGATCATAGAGGGGGGTCATAGAGGAGGGATCATTGAGGAGGGTCATAGAGGAGAGATCATAGAGGAGAGATCATAGAGGAGGGATCATTGAGGAGGGGTCATAGAGGAGGGGTCATTGAGGAGGGATCATTGAGGAGGGATCATTGAGGAGGGGTCATAGAGGAGGGATCATTGAGGAGGGATCATTGAGGAGGGGTCATAGAGGAGGGATCATTGAGGAGGGATCATTGAGGAGGGGTCATCGTGATACTTCAGAGGAAAGGACGTCTCATCTCTCTGAAACACATTTGCTCGGTTCCTCTCTCCTCCAGTGATTTCCTCGCAGCAATGTCAGCAACATGAGATGCAGCTCCAGAGAGTTTATTATTCTATCCCAGAATGCATCTGTGGTGTAGCCAGACAGTCTGGACATGCGAGATTAATCTGCAGGGGTCATGTTTCTCTGATCTCATTGGTCGACAGGTGTCTGAGGCGTTCGGTCTCAGCGAGCTCCGACTGGACTTCCAGTCCTGCAGGGTTTTACAGTTCAGGTAAATATCATTCATCACATGGTCACTGATCAACGATCTGCACAGCCAATCAGAATCTGAGGATGATTTTACAGTGCTCAGGTTAAAGATGTGTTACCTTTCTGAGTTTATCTTAATTTGTTTAAATTCTGTGGAAGATTCAAGACGGATCAGTTTCATCACAGCTGCTTCTGCCTGATTGTTCGATCAGTAAAACATGAAACATGTTGATTCTCTGTAATATAATCTGACGTTTGAGTGTGTGTTGATTTGTGTGTCTGCAGTCAGGGCAGCGTGGTTGTGACCTTTGACCTCTGGTTCAGTCAGCTGATTGACGTACAGGAGGTGGAGCGTCAGCTGTGGGCAGGGCTTCAGGAGGCCGGGAACACGGGACTGGTGATTGACAAAAACAGCATCCACATCACAGGTATATAATATATTAATACAGTATCTATTAATATCTGTAGATACACAGAGATAGAAACAGTCTCTACATCACTTTAGGTAGTCCTTACATAGGTACTGTCAGGGCACGCCCTCATACTCTGCTTCAGACTGGCTAGTAGTCCTTACCTAGCTACTGTCAGGGCCCTTATACTCTGCTTCTGACTGGCTAGTAGTCCTTACCTAGGTACTGTCAGGGCCCTTATACTCTGCTTCTGACTGGCTAGTAGTCCTTACCTAGGTACTGTCAGGGCACACCCTCATACTCTGCTTCAGACTGGCTAGTAGTCCTTACCTAGCTACTGTCAGGGCCCTTATACTCTGCTTCTGACTGGCTAGTAGTCCTTACCTAGGTACTGTCAGGGCCCTCATACTCTGCTTCTGACTGGCTAGTAGTCCTTACATAGGTACTGTCAGGGCACGCCCTCATACTCTGCTTCAGACTGGCTAGTAGTCCTTACCTAGGTACTGTCAGGGCCCTCATACTCTGCTTCTGACTGGCTAGTAGTCCTTACATAGGTACTGTCAGGGCACGCCCTCATACTCTGCTTCTGACTGGTTAGTAGTCCTTACATAGGTACTGTCAGGGCACGCCCTCATACTCTGCTTCAGACTGGCTAGTAGTCCTTACCTAGCTACTGTCAGGGCCCTTATACTCTGCTTCTGACTGGCTAGTAGTCCTTACCTAGGTACTGTCAGGGCCCTCATACTCTGCTTCTGACTGGCTAGTAGTCCTTACCTAGGTACTGTCAGGGCACACCCTCATACTCTGCTTCTGACTGGCTAGTGGTCTTACCTAGCTACTGTCAGGGCCCTCATACTCTGCTTCTGACTGGCTAGTAGTCCTTACCTAGGTACTGTCAGGGCACACCCTCATACTCTGCTTCTGACTGGCTAGTAGTCCTTACCTAGCTACTGTCAAGGCACGCCCATTCTACTGGAAAAACTTAAAATCTAAACACGTGTTCCTGTAGAGAAACCAGACGAGACGACAGCTGCTCCGACAACCATCATACCGACAACCATCATACCGACAACCATCACTCCTACAACAGGTGTGTCTCAGAGTCTCTGGTCTCAGAGTCTCTGATCTTTGTGTCTCTGATATTTGTGTCTCAGTGTCTCTGTTCTTTGTGTCTCTGATCTTTTTGTCTCTGTTCTTTGTGTCTCTGATCTTTGTGTCTCTGGTCTTTGTGTCTCTGGTCTTTGTGTCTCAGTGTCTCTGATATTTGTGTCTCTGACAGAGATGGGGACTCGAGTCTGAGACTCGGACTCGAGTCGCACTTAAGTCGCACAAACAGCTGACTTCAGACTTGACTCGGACTCGACCCAAAAGACTTCAGACTTGACTCGGACTCGAGCTTCGAGACTCGTCAACAGCCTGTTTTCATACAATTATTGCTTTTTAAATCTAAATGTATTAATGTATTTCCATTTTCTTTTATTGGCACATATACGGGGAAACGTATGACGAGCTGTATGTCCCCTGCCCTTTGCCATAATGTGCAACGTAACGCATGCGCCTATGTGCGCGCACATATCAAAAAATGCATTGAGGATGGCGACACCAAGTCCTCCCGGAGTTGTGCCTTTTGTCATTAGTTTTGCTTTTAATAACTTGGTAAACAGTGGCAGTAAGATAACAGCTACATGCAAGGTGTGTGGCACCAAGATAAATGATGCCGGATCAACAACGTCGGACTTCATCAGGCGTCTCAAAACACATCCAAATAGGTCAGTCACTCACACACTAATGTGAAAGAGACGTTACATTTAGCATATATCGTCACAGGTAACAAGCTAACCATCGCTAAGTGTTGTGCTAATGCTGGGAACAGGCAAATAGTATCTTTATAGTTAGTAGTCGCTGAGGCTAAGAAATCCATGGCGCACAGGAGGCGGGACGCACGGATCCATCCCCCCAGGAACACACGCTGTGTCGGGGGGGCAAACTCATGTGATGCGTAATTGATCCCGTGGATGATTTGTAGGCTATTAAGCAGAGGTGGGACAAAGTCATTGTTATGCAAGTCACAAGTAAGTCTCAAGTCTTTGCCCTCGAGTCCAGAGTCAAGTCGAGTCAAAGATGAGGCAAGTCCCGAGTCGAGTCACAAGTCAAAGCCAACAAGTCTCAAGTCGAGTCCAAAGTCCTACCATTTTAGTTTCGAGTCATTTCAAGTCATTTCAGTTTCAGTGTATGCAATATTAAGAAAATTTTCACTGCTTCAAAAGTCATAAGAAAGCCCTTTCTCTCAAGAAACTGAAGTCATATGCTTTATAGCAGTGGTTCAAAGTGGGGACGGGGACCCCTGGGTGCCGCGAGGGGGTGCTAGGGGGGCCATGGCAAGTTGGCATGAAAAGTATAGCAAAACAAAATAATTGAATAAATTAAATAATTAAAGTAAACCAAATTAAACCAAAAATAAGCTAAACAATATTCCCATTAGTTAAGAACTGCACTATAATAATCTATTGCATCTCTGAACATTACTACTGTAATCGTTATTATTTTATTTTATTATAGGCTATGGCTTGGTTGAATTCCAATGTAGAATGCGGTCTGTTATTTCTTGATAACAGACCGTTGCCATGAAAAACAGAGCGTTGCTATGGACGCAGTTCGGTTTAGCGGAAGCAGTACAATCGTTTTTAAATCAATAAACTCCTTTTTAAATGAATATTTTGTGTCAAAGTATTTATTTGGTAGGTAGCCATGTAATAAGCGGGATAATGTATAGCGAGGCGGTAGTTATAGCGAATACAACCTGATATGAAAAGGGAAGGCTAATGGTGGATCTACTGTGACTGTGTTATGGTAACGTTACTTTAAAACGGACGTTGACATGATGTTGGCGAGGTTTTCCATCTGAGTGTGCTACACTCATGTACCTCATATAATCAGGGTTCAAAAATCCCTATTTTTGTAAGCATGAACCAGCAAGGGAGACGTGCGTTTACTGTCTCGTTGAGACAGTAAATATGCAGCAGCTAGTAAGTTACGGTACATACATCCGATAAGGTGCTTAGCATTCGTTCAAAACTTACCTTTCTTTGTGCAACTTCAGGTGTCAAACAAAGTTGGACGTTGTGGCAGCTCCGTCTGTAATCTTCGACCCGCATGTTTTGCAAATTGCAACTCTTTTTTTGTCGACTACCTCGTAATTTTTATAACCAAACGAAACTATCTTCGGTATCATTTTGCCAACTGGCGCGTTGTTGCTCGTGCTTCATTGGCTGTCTTGCAATGTGCCTGCTTAGATGCTGTCGAATCAAAACAACGTGGGACTACAGTGATTGGATGTCGTGCAGGCAGCGTGCGTGCTCTCTGCATGCATACAGGTGGTGCACATTTTTTTCACAGACGCAGATAAACTGAGAGCGGCGCGGCCGTGTGAACATTTTCTTCCCCAGTTTTCATGGGAAGTAGCAAGTCTTCTCGAGTCAAAAGGCGCAAGTCCAAGTGAAGTCACGAGTCATTGATGTTAAAGTCCAAGTCGAGTTGCAAGTCTTTGTACATTTTGTCGAGTCGAGTCTGAAGTCATCAAATTCATGACTCGAGTCTGACTCGAGTCCAAGTCACATGACTCGAGTCCACACCTCTGCTATTAAGTGAACAAGGTGTACCCGGTCCACCAAACACTGGGCCGTCTTGACTGTCTTAATTCTGCACATATTTCTGTTACTGTAGTCCTATTTACTATTTCATTATTTCATCCATGCGTGGCGCAGCGGATCACCTGCCGTGGAGACGCTGGCCTCACTAACGTCTCCTCCTCTGAGTCGGGTCTCCCTCGCGCTGGACTCAGTTTCACTGAGCGTACTAACACTTAGAAAATAAATTAAATTAAATTAGTGAGTTCAAACAGCTTATTGTGCGTAATTTGGACTGACACTGAGATGCATGTTGTTCTGTAACTGGTGTGTCTGCCACTTTTCTTTTGATTTCCACCTCGACATTTGTTTGAGTGAAAGAGACATTACATTTAGGACATATCATCACAGGTAACAAGCTAACCATCGCTAAGTGTTGTGCTAATGCTGGGAACATGCAGATTGTCTCTTTATAGTTGTATCCATATGATGTGACAGCTACAGGACATGCTTTGAATTCATAAGATTTAACAATGCAGTGTTAGGGACAGATCAGATGGCCAGAGACTTGAGACTTGACTTGGACTTGACTTGGACTCATGGCAAAAGACTTGAGACTTGACTTGAACTTCCCCTCAAAGATTTGAGACTTGACTTGGACTTGCAAAAAATGACTTGTGAACATCTCTGGTCTCTGATCTTTGTGTCCTTGTGTCTCTGATCTTTGTGTCTCTGATCTTTGTGTCTCAGTGTCTCTGATCTTTGTGTCTCAGAGTCTCTGATCTTTGTTTCTCTGATCTTTGTGTCTCTGATCTTTGTGTCTCTGATCTTTGTGTCTCAGAGTCTCTGATCTTTGTGTCTCTGATCTTTGTGTCTCAGAGTCTCTGATCTTTGTGTCTCTGGTCTCTGATCTTTGTGTCTCTGGTCTTTGTGTCTCCGTGTCTCTGATCTTTGTGTCTCTGGTCTTTGTGTCTCCGTGTCTCTGATCTTTGTGTCTCAGAGTCTCTGGTCTTTGTGTCTCTGATCTTTGTGTCTCAGAGTCTCTGGTCTTTGTGTCTCTGATCTTTGTGTCTTTGAGTCTCTTTGCGTCCCAGTGAAGTGTCTCTGAAGATGTTTGTGTCTTTGTGTCTTCAGGGACATGTCCTCCTCTTCAGACATCATGTGCCGATGGATCTGTGTGCGTTCGGATCGATCAGCTGTGTGACGGTGTCCCCGACTGTCCCGACGCCTCGGACGAAGGCGCTGCTCGCTGTGGTGATGAACTAACCCAATCTGATTCATATTTAGGGTTCAACATCAGGGTTCCCGATGGCCGGGGACAGTAAAATGTCACGCCATCATATCATAAATAATATTCATACAAGGACCAGTTTAAATTCATTTTGGGCCAGTAGAATTATTTGCCCAATCGGACAAGTGTTAAAAACGTTTACAGGAGGATCAGGATTAATTCAAATTGATCGGGGATAGTAGATAGATCTCAGATGTTTCCTGTGACATCATCCCTCTGGTCTCCATAGCGACGGCGTGTGATGGACAGTTCGTGCTGAGCGGTCCGAGCGGTTTCTTCAATTCATCAGACGTCTCGGAGACATACAACAGCAGCAGCTTCTGTCGCTGGATCCTCAGGTACACAGATGCATTCTGGGAGGGGAGCAGAAGCTTTAGGTGGCTGTTTCTCTCTGACAGTAGAAGATGTTTTCAGGGTGGAGCGAGGACTTTCTGTTCAGATCAACTTCCTGCGGTTTGAAACAGAAGAAAACATCGACACTCTGAAACTTTACGAAGGCATCGGAGCAGACAAACACCTGACAGGTAAAAACACACACACACAGACACACACACACACACAGACACACACACACACACACACACACACACAGACACATACACACACACACACACACACACAGACACACACACACACACACAGAAACAGAGACACATACACACACACACACACACACACACACACACACACACACACACACTGTACCAACCCAGGGGACTTGGAAGCCAGATTCACAATGACAATATAAGAGACCCAGAGACAGTTTGCTTTAACATAAAGTGTACTTTAATAACTGATTACCAGGAAAAGGGTTGTCATCAAACCAGACACTATGTGACTCTTCAGTAACACCCATTTCCATCATCTTTCTCACCTCTTTTTTAATGGTGGCCCTCTTGGCCTCTGGGATACGCTAGGGCTGGAGCCTCACCTTTTTTCCTGGTTCGGTGATTATGTCGTGTTGGATTACCTTAGTTCGGCCAGGTCAGTTGGAGAAGTCATCTTTAAACTGCTTAGTCAGTTCTACCAGGTCTTGGCAGTGGACAGGGGTCAGCTGAGAGCCTAAAGATACCTGTGAAGAGACAGAATCTGGGACTACAGCTGTTAACGATGGTATCGGCACACAATCACAGGCATGCCTGTTCTTAAGAAGGTTTATGAGGTAAATCTGGCAGGATTGTCTTGGGCCCGGTTGTCTCACCTTGTGACAATCTCACTAACTTTCTCCACCACCTCATAGGGCCCATGCCACTTTGCCAGGAACTTGCAGTCTGCAGTTGGTATGAGGACAAGGACAAACTCACCAGGCCTGTACTCCTGCACTTGAGCTTTCCAGTTGTAGACCCGGGCCTGGGCTTGTGTGCTAGCTGCATATGCTCCCATACGAGTGGCCATATTTTAGCCATCCTCTCTTGCATCTGATCCACATACTCAGATCCAGCATGCCTCTGGGTCTCCGCCCATACAACACGCACACACGCACACATCTCCACTGCTACGTTTTGGTTTAAAAACACATTAACTGACGTTTGAATCTGATTGGCAGCTGAGCTCTCAGGCTCCACCCCTCCTGGGACCATGTGGCTGCTGACGGACCAATCAACCGTGGAGTTTATCTCTGATGACGTCAACAACCTGTCGGGGTTCACCGCCAGCTACAGCGCTGCCAACCTCTCCCAACTCTCCAGTAACCAATCACATTACACCTCTCAACAGCAAATACACATTATTACATTATATTATTATATCCTGAAATACACATTATTATATTATATTATTATATCCTGAAATATACATTATTATATTATATTATATTATTATATCCTGAAATACACATTATTATATTATATTATATTATTATATCCTGAAATACACATCAAGTTTCTGTACCTGACCGGTGTGTGTGTGTGTGTGTGTGTGTGTGTATGTCTCTGTGTGTGTATCTGTGCCTGTGTGTGTGTGTGTGTGTGTGTGTGTGTGTGTGTGTGTGTGTGTGTCTGTGTGTGTCTCTGTGTGTGTATGTCTCTGTGTGTGTATCTGTGCCTGTGTGTGTGTGTGTGTGTGTGTGTGTGTGTGTGTGTGTGTGTCTGTGTGTGTGTGTGTGTGTGTGTGTGTGTGTGTGTGTGTGTGTGTGTGTGTGTGTGTGTGTGTAGATGAACAGAAGCTGACCTGTACCTTTGAGCAGGGCATGTGTTTCTGGCGGCAGCAGTACGAGGATGACGGTGACTGGATTCGAACCCGCGGCTCCACGTTTCCTCCGCTGAGTGGCCCGAGTGGCGACCACACGCTCAACAACAGCTCCGGTCAGTTTCACATCACCATGGCAACTAACCTACTAAATGACATAAAGGTAAACTTAAAAAAACAACTAATACTGAAACCAACAACACAGGAAACCAAACCAGAGACAGACAGAAAGTGGTCGTACTGAGAGATTAAAGGATGAGTCATATTGTCTCAGTATTGTTAGGGATGCACTGAATCCAGGATTGGGCTTCTGATTCGGCTGAATGTTGGGCTTTTTGACGGGAAGGTGTTTATGTAGGTGGAGCGTTCAATGCAGTAGGCTGTGAGAAAGTGGAAATGGAACTGGTGAGCAGAAATAGTGTAGTTTGGCAGAACTTTCAGTCAGAAGAAGACCATTCAAGTCCAGCTACATGTTCAGTCTGTAATGCTGATTAGTCTGGTGGTGGCGAGGACCCTAAACTATACACAACATCACCGCTGTTACAACATCTGGTATGAAACATCTGAAAGAATACGAGTTGTGATGAAGGAATCTACAGACAGCAGCCAGAATGCAGCAACTTCAGGTACGGTAAAGGAAGGACAGTCACTGTTTACTTCATTAATGTGTTTACTGTGTTCATGGACTGAGGATGGGACGAGGATTCAGCAGAATCTCAACCAGTGGATTCAAGATTCGGCCGAACCCCAAAAATCTGGATTGGGCGCATCCCTAAATGTTGTGTTTGTGTGTGTTAGGTTTCTACATCGTGACTCCTCTGAGTCCTGGCCAATGGCTGAAGAGCTTCAGGATGTACAGCCTCCCTCTGACTCCGCCCACTCCGCCTGCCGCCTGCCTCAGCTTTTGGTAAACCATCCCAAAATAATCAGCTTTCTGACGCTTTCTGTTGCCTTTTATTTTCACTATTTTTACGCTATTTTGTTACTGTTGTATTACTATTTTGTAGTACTTTTCTAAGTGTGCAAAAAGCTTTCCATTCTTGACCTCTCCGTTAAGCTGAGCATTTATAATATTATATAAATATGTATCTGTCCCCAGCATTGATCTTGAGCTTTGTTTTAAAGGTGCTCTATGAGTCCTTTTGTGTATATATACCCATTGTATATTTTTCTTAATTTCTGGCTGTTGCATTTCGCAGGATTGAATAGATATTTCTAATTTTAGGGTGCTTTCACTGCTATTTTCTGCTATGAATTTTAATATATAGTTGTCTAGCTCCCCCTCTTCGTTATATTTTGATGCTTTTTGATGTTCTTTATGTTACTATTTTGGTTTTTGATGCTTGTTTCCACGCTAGCGATATGCTAGTAGACAGAAACCAGGTGAATGTTTGAAGGGTTAAAGTTGTGTCCAGGTACCACATGTTGGGGGAGGATGTGTACCGTCTGCGAGTGCTGCTGTCCCACCCGGCCGTCACCGTGCTGTTCCAGAGAGACGGTAACTACGGCGACCGCTGGATCTACGGCCAGGTGACACTGAACCTGACGACAGAGAGCACGGTCAGTGACATCACACAGTGACATCGCCCAGTGACATCGCACGGTGACATCACACAGTGACATCGCACGGTAACATAATATAGTGACATCACACGGTGACATCGCACGGTGACATTGCACGTTAACATCACACAGTGACATCACACGGTAACATAATATAGTGACATCACACAGTGACATCACACAGTGACGTCACACAGTGACATCACACAGGAAGTCTCTGCAGGTGGTGTTTGAGGCGCTGAAGAAAGGAGGGATGAGGAACGACATCGCTCTGGATGACATCACACTGACCTCTGACCCCTGTGGCCCCGCCCCCCCAGAACCAACCAACGTCCCGCCTCCAACCACGCCCCCCCCGCTCCCAGGTAAGACTCATTTTGTTCATTAGTCATTAGGGGGGTAATATTAACCCTCGACCCCTTTTACCCCAAAGGAGGGTATTATTAATCTGTAGGGTAACTCTTTATAGAACCAAACCTATGGAGGATTACTGCTATGTAACATACAGTATGTATTATATATATACATATATATATATATGTATATATATATATAATACAAGTGTTACATAGCAGCCCTCTCTCTGCTCCTATTGGTCTGACTCTGCCCTATCTCTGCTCTGATTGGTCTGACTCTGCCCTATCTCTGCTCTGATTGGTCTGACTCTGCCCTCTCTCTGCTCTGATTGGTGTGACTCCGCCCCCCTCTGCTCCTATTGGTCTGACTCTGCCCTCTTTCTGCTCTGATTGGTCTGACTCCACCCCCTCTGCTCTGATTGGTCTGACTCCACCCCCTCTGCTCTGATTGGTCTGACTCTGCCCCCTCTGCTCTGATTGGTCTGACTCCACCCCCTCTGCTCTGATTGGTCTGACTCCGCCCCCTCTGCTCTGATTGGTCCAGCTGACTGCGGCGGACCCTTCGATCTCTGGGAGCCAAATTCCACCTTCAGCTCCCTAAATTACCCACAATCCTATGGGAACGAGGCCAAATGTGAGTACACCCGTCTGTCACTAAACGTTCCTGACCCAACCAGTAAACAACCAGTAAACAAAATGTAAACAAACGGTAAACAAACAGTAAACAACTAGTAAACAACCAGTAAACAACATGTAAACAAACAGTAAACAACTAGTAAACAACCAGTCAACAACCAGTCAACAACTAGTAAACAACTAGTAAACAACCAGTAAACAACTAGTAAACAACCAGTAAACAACCACTCAACAACCAGTAAACAACTAGTAAACAACTAGTAAACAACCAGTAAACAACTAGTAAACAACCAGTAAACAACCAGTAAACAACTAGTAAACAACCAGTAAACAACCAGTCAAAAAACAGTAAACAAATAGTAAACAACCAGTAAACAACTAGTAAACAACTAGTAAACAACCAGTAAACAACCAGTCAACAACCAGTAAACAACTAGTAAACAACCAGTACACAACCAGTCAAAAAACAGTAAACAACTAGTAAACAACCAGTAAACAAAATGTAAACAAAATGTAAAGAAACCGTAAACAACTAGTAAACAACTAGTAAACAACTAGTAAATAACTAGTAAACAACCAGTAAACAACTAGTAAACAACCAGTAAACAACCAGTAAACAACCAGTCAACAACCAGTAAACAACTAGTAAACAACCAGTAAACAAAATGTAAACAAACAGTAAACAAAATGTAAACAACCTGTACACACACACACACACACACACACACAGACACACACACACACACAGACACACACACACACACACACACAGACACACACACACACACACACAGACACACACACACACACACACAGACACACACACACACAGACACACACACACACACACACACACACAGACACACACACACAGACACACACACACACACACACACACAGACACACACACACACACACACACACACAGACACACACACACACACACACACACACACAGACACACACACACACACACACACACACACACAGACACACACACACACACACACGCAGACAGTCAGACACACACACACACACACAGACACACACACACACACACACAGACAGTCAGACACACACACACACAGACACACACACACACAGACACACACACGGAGCCAGAGAGTCTCCTGGTTCAGATACAACAGGTTCAACACCTCCTTCATACAGCCGTCAGTCCTGCTGCTGAACCAACAAGTTAACTTATTGGTACTATATGTGTGTATTTGTACTATATGTGTGTATTTGTACTATATGTGTGTATTTGGACTATGTGTGTGTAATTTTCTTTTCATTTCTTCTTTTGAGAACTGACAGTAAAGTTGTATCGTATTATAACGTATGTAGACGAATAACTTTAAAATGGAAACAGGTAAACAAACAGTAGACTGTGTAAATGTTCCCCTCCCATTATTACCCATGATCCTCTGCTGCAGGCCTGTGGACGCTGCACGCCGCCGAGGGGCGGAGCCTACAGCTCCACTTCCTGGACTTTGATGTTGAAGCGACCTATGACGTGGTGGAGGTCCGGGACGGGGCGGGGCCACACTCCACCTTACTGGGTGAGCTCGGGTTTACCCACAATCCTTCTCACCTCAGAGTGTAGATCCATAGACAGTATATATAATGGACCAGCAGGTCCCGTGTCTCTGGACGGAGACCAGTGAAGTCTCTTTCCCGGTGATGGCTGAGCGTTACTGAGCAGCCTCCAACTGAGCTTGAAGACGTAGATGTGACGTGAGCAACCTGTCTGAAAGTTGGAAGTCTTCTGGTAGCTGTGCCAAGAGAAATCTCAATCATTCCCAATCTAGCAGAGACGGAGAGCGTAGGTATATGTAAGGAGATAACATAGACACAGGCTAATTATTGATCACTAACATGATAGTTAACATTAGTAATTAAACTTAAACAGCTAATGGAAGTCCAAACTGCCTGAGAGCTTCTCCTGTACTATACGGTAATTCCTCTACTATGAGACAGTAAGTCTCGTGGTTATGACCCAATCGTTAGCCTATTTTTATAAAAACGTCTGCTACGGAGCCATAACGTGAGCTACAAGGTAATGGAGCCTTTTATACATTGTCGTGTTTCTTTAGAAATAAACAACGGACAAATAGAGTCTTTAAACTCTTCAGATGTAAAGTTATTCTCTGTCAAAGTGACGTCAGAATGAATGGCAGTCAATGGGATGCTAACGGGAGCTGATGGCTTGGTAGCATCAAAATGGCGCCATAGGTTAGAGCTCTGAAGCGAAGCTCACCACTTCAATATGTCACTTCATATTTTAACAGGAAATGTCCGTAGAACTTAATTTATAGTTGAATTTCTGTTTATTTACATTTCCAAGTGCATACGTTGTGCTTCAACAACTTTCAGCAGCCCTCCGTGTGTCAGGGTTAGGGTTAGTAAATGTGTGTATGCATGTATGCATCTGTGTGTGTGTGTGTGTGTGTGTGTGTGTGTGTGTGTGTGTGTGTGTGTGTGTGTGTGTGTGTTTGTGTGTGTGTGTGTGTGTGTGTGTGTGTGTGTTTGTGTGTGTGTTTGTGTGTGTGTATG
Source organism: Sander lucioperca (assembly GCF_008315115.2). Classification (NCBI taxonomy): domain Eukaryota; kingdom Metazoa; phylum Chordata; class Actinopteri; order Perciformes; family Percidae; genus Sander; species Sander lucioperca. The sequence continues at coordinate 25,907,723 of NC_050185.1, forward strand.
TATGTGTGTGTGTGTGTGTGTGTGTGTGTGTGTGTGTGTGTATGTGTGTGTGTGTGTGTGTGTGTGTGTGTGTGTGTGTGTGTGTGTGTGTGAATGTAGATAGGTAGATATACGGTGTGTGTGTGTGTGTGTGTGTGTGTGTGTGTGTGTGTGTGTGTGTGTGTGTGTATGTGTGTGTATGTGAATGTAGATAGGTAGATATACGGTGTGTGTGTGTGTGTGTGTGTGTGTGTGTGTGTGTGTGTGTATGTAAACATGTATAAATGAGTGAATCATCACATTGTTTTGTTTTTAACTAAAGTATAAAAATAGAGAGACGGGGTAGGACCAGAAAAGTTGATTCTGAACTTCTTCCTACTCCTTTTTGAACATGGGAATTTCTTATTTGAATTACTTACAATCATTTTGGAAGATTGTGCTGAGCTGTACATGTTCTTATTTATCTGTTATTTTAATTGTATTATATATAGGTTGACGGCGATGATCCAGTGAATGAACTGTGGTCAGGTGACCTCGTCATTCTTCAGGCTGTAACTTGTTTTTGGTTTCTTTCAGCTGTTCTCACTGGCAGCGACGGCCCCGCCCACGACTTGTTCTCAACAACCAATCAGATGTCAGTGTGGTTGTTTACGGATGGCTCGGGTCACGGCCGAGGATTCAGAGCCAACTTCACCTCTGGGGTCGGCCTGGGGTCACCGGGTGAGTTCAGGGTCAGAGGAGCTATGTAATAATTATTATTTATTATCCACTGATTACTGATGATTACTGATTATTGATTGTTGTGAACAGCTGCGTGTACCGTCGGTCAGTTCCAGTGTCACACAGGCAGTTGTATCCATGGTAACGGTCAGTGTGACGGCAATGCCGACTGTCCCGACGCCTCTGATGAAGCCGACTGCGGTGAGTCGAGTTTATTCAACCTGCTGTTTCCCACCAGACTCCATGTAAATAATCAGTACTTTTAGCCTGTTTACAGCCAGCATATCATCACGTGTGTGTGTGTGTGTGTGTGTGTGTCTGTGTCTGTGTCTATGTGTATGTCTGTGTGTGTGTGTGTGTGTGTGTGTGTGTGTGTGTGTGTGTGTGTCTGTGTGTGTGTGTGTGTGTGTGTGTGTGTGTGTGTGTGTGTGTGTGTGTGTGTGTGTCTGTGTCTGTACGATGTGTGTGTGTGTGTGTGTGTGTGTGTGTGTGTGTGTGTGTGTGTGAGTCTGTGTCTGTACGATGTGTGTGTGTGTGTATGTGTGTGTGTGTGTCTGTGTGTCTGTGTCTGTACGATGTGTGTGTGTGTGTGTGTGTGTGTGTGTGTGTGTCTGTGTCTGTGTGTCTGTGTCTGTATGATGTGTCTGTACGATGTGTGCGTGTGTGTGTGTGTGTGTGTGTGTGTGTGTGTGTGTGTGTGTGTGTGTGTGTGCCTGTGTCTGTGTGTCTGTGTCTGTACGATGTGTCTGTACGATGTGTGTGTGTGTGTGTGTGTGTGTGTGTGTGTGTGTGTGTATGTGTGTGTCTGTGTGTCTGTGTCTGTACGATGTGTGCGTGTGTGTGTGTGTGTGTGTGTGTGTGTGTGTGTGTGTGTGTGTGTGTGTGTGTGTGTGTTTGTGTTTCAGTTGTGTTGCCCAGCAACAGTTCCAGTGCTCTACAGTATAAACTAGTTTCCTCTCTGCTGACCGTGTGTTCTGACACCTGGACGTCTCAGCTGTCTGACTTCACCTGCCAGTACCTGGGATACAGGTAACCCTTTACACACCTGCCAGTACCTGGGATACAGGTATCCCTTTACACACCTGCCAGTACCTGGGATACAGGTAACCCTTTACACACCTGCCAGTACCTGGGATACAGGTATCCCTTTACACACCTGCCAGTACCTGGGATACAGGTAACCCTTTACACACCTGCCAGTACCTGGGATACAGGTAACCCTTTACACACCTGCCAGTACCTGGGATACAGGTAACCCTTTACACACCTGCCAGTACCTGGGGTACAGGTAACCCTTTACACACCTGCCAGTACCTGGGGTACAGGTAACCCTTTACACACCTGCCAGTACCTGGGATACAGGTAACCCTTTACACACCTGCCAGTACCTGGGGTACAGGTAACCCTTTACACACCTTCAACATGTTTCACCTTTTTTGATGTTTTTATTTAAATGTTGGGACTCTGTTTCTCGGCAGGTCGGGGGAAACCACTGTGCTGCCGGCTCGGCCACAAGACTCACCATTTGCATACTTCAATATCACCAACGGAGCGCTGCAGACCAACCTCAGGTACTGGACCCAGAGCCAGACCCAGACCCAGTCCCAGACCCAGTCCCAGACCCAGACCCAGACCAGACCCAGACCCAGACCCAGTCCCAGACCCAGACCCAGACACCCAGTCCCAGACCCAGACCAGACCCAGTCCCAGACCCAGACCCAGACCCAGTCCCAGTCCCAGACCCAGACCCAGACCCAGACCAGACCCAGACCCAGACACCCAGTCCCAGTCCCAGACCCAGACCCAGACCCAGACACCCAGTCCTAGACCAGACCCATTCCCAGACCCAGACACAGTCCCAGTCCCAGACCCAGACCCAGACCCAGACCAGACACAGACCCAGACCCAGACACCCAGACACCCAGTCCCAGACCCAGACCCAGACCCAGACACCCAGTCCCAGACCCAGACCCAGACTTAATTTATTATTTATTATTTAATATTTATGTGTTTATGTTTCCAGTGAAACGTGCGCCAGTGAGGAAGTGATTTCTCTGAGCTGTGACAACCAACGTGAGTTATTCATGTGTTCATAGACAGTTTAAAGTGGAATCATGTGTTCATAGAAAGTTTAAGGTGGTATTAATTGTGTTTCAGCCTGCGGAGTTAGAAACATCACTAATGCATCGAGGGAGATGGACCAATCAGCAGAGAGGAAACTTGGTGATGTCATGAGGGAGACGGACCAATCAGCAGAGAGGAAACCTGCTGAAGGTAAAACAGTTTGACTCAAAATATTCCAACTTTTTCTGAAAATATTCAAATTTGTTCTAAAATCTTTTTTGTATGCAGACAGGCAGACAGGTAGCTGTGAGACAGACAGGTAGCTGTGCAGATAGACAGGTAGCTGTGCAGATAGACATGTAGTTATGACACAGACAGGTAGCTGTGAGACAGACAGGTAGCTGTGCAGATAGACAGGTAGCTGTGAGGCAGACAGGTAGCTGTGAGACGGACAGGTAGCTGTGCAGATAGACATGTAGTTATGACACAGACAGGTAGCTGTGAGACAGACAGGTAGCTGTGCAGATAGACATGTAGCTGTGACACAGACAGGTAGCTGTGAGACAGACAGGTAGTGGTGCAGATAGACAGGTAGCTGTGAGATGGACAGATAGCTGTGAGACAGACAGGTAGCGGTGCAGATAGACAAGTAGCTGTGACACAGACAGGTAGCTGCGACACAGACAGGTAGCTGTGAGACAGACAGGTAGCTGTGCAGATAGACAGGTAGTGGTGCAGATAGACAGGTAGCTGTGACACAGACAGGTAGCTGTGAGACAGACAGGTAGCAGTGCAGATAGACACAGGTAGCAGTGCAGATAGCTGTGTCTGACTGTTTTTCCTGTTTCCTGTTTCCTGTCAGGTGACATCAGAGTGGTGGGCGGGGCTAATGCTGAGAAGGGGGCGTGGCCGTGGATCGTGTCTCTGCAGTGGCGAGGACGTCAAGTGTGTGGAGCGTCTCTGATTGGCCGAGACTGGCTGCTGACTGCCGCACACTGCGTCTATGGGTTAGAGGACGATTAAACTTTATTTATTAACAACAATGATACATTTAAGAGCCCCGTTGCCAAAACAGTTCAACATTTACATCTGATGGGGGTCTCGGGCGCGGTAGATTGGCTCAATAACGCCCCCTACAGATATTATATATATATATATATATATATATATATAATATCTGTGGTGAGGCCCAAACATCGCAGCCTGCAGCTTTAATTACATCTATTTTTATCTATTCTTATCTATATTTATCTATATTACAACTATATTACGTCTATATTTATCTATATTTATCTATTCTTATCTATATTTATCTATATTACAACTATATTACGTCTATATTTATCTATATTTATCTATTCTTATCTATATTTATCTATATTCATCTATTCTTATCTATATTTATCTATATTTATCTATATTTATCTATTCTTATCTATATGTATCTATATTTATCTATATTTATCTATATTATATCTATATTTATCTATATTCAACAGGTTCTCACACTCATCTCGTAAAATATGGACGCTTGGTCAGGTGCCTTTGTCGTTCTTATTGACGCTAAAAGTCTCCTTTAGCGCTATAAGTAAACGTGCTTGGTCGGGACTATTGCCGTCCCTTTTGACGCAGTTATGTTAAGGAAAAGGCCGTGGGTGGGCGTACGGTTCCGTGACATGCGGGAAGAACGGGATGGTTGGGTTAAGGAAAAGGCCGTGGGTGGGCGTACGGTTCTGTGACACGCGGGAGGAAAATAAAAAGCGACTATAGCAAGCATGACAAGCGGGATGCGAACCCCGTTCTCCTGGTGAAAGTCCTGTTGTTTGACCCATCCACCCCCCCAACCAACCTCCATTCGCGGAAATTCGCCCTTACATACTACTCTCTAAATCCTCTCTAACTGCTGCTCTCCTCAGTGCGTTACACAAACACACTGAAAGACGCCTTTTTCGTCACATCAGACGCTGACAGCCACTGTCCAAACGTCCTTATTTTACGAGTTCGGAATGAGAACGGGTTGCTATATTTAACAGTAATCTGTTGTTGTTGTTGTTGTTGTTGTGCAGGAAGAACGTGCACCTGCAGTGGTGGGAGGCGCTGCTGGGCCTCCACGCTCAGAGCGACAGCGGCTCCGCAGACGTCCAGACCCGACGAATCGATCGCATCGTCATCCACCCACAGTACAACAGACAGACCAAACAGGCCGATATCGCCATGATGCATCTGCAGCAGCCAATCAGCTTCACCCGTCAGTAACAACACATTCACTTCATATTTTACATTTAACACTCCACATTCATTCATAACTCTGAAAAACATTCAAACTAGAGCCGTAAAGAACAGAGATGTGTTGTTAATGTTTCATTAAAACACAGCGAGTTCCAGCAAGGAAACGTTACAATCTGCACAAGTATATATATGATTACTATCCCCGCAGTCGTATTCCCCAGAGGGGCAGCTGAGCCAATCAGGGCAAAGGGGCTGTTGTTGCCAGATCGTATGGTCGGATGGTCGTATGGTCGTATGGTCGTATGGTTGGATGGTCGTATGGTCGTATGGTCGTATGGTCGTATGGTTGGATGGTTGGATGGTCGTATGGTCGTATGGTCGTATGGTCGTATGGTTGGATGGTTGGATGGTCGTATGGTCGTATGGTTGGATGGTTGGATGGTTGGATGATCGTATGGTCATATGGTCGTATGGTTGGATGGTCGTATGGTCGGATGGTTGGATGGTCGTATGGTTGGATGGTCGTATGGTCGTATGGTCGTATGGTTGGATGGTCGTATGGTCGTACGGTCGTATGGTTGGATGGTTGGATGGTCGTATGGTCGTATGGTTGGATGGTTGGATGGTCGTATGGTCGGATGGTCGGATGGTCGTATGGTCGGATGGTCGTATGGTCGGATGGTTGGATGGTCGTATGGTTGGATGGTTGGATGGTCGTATGGTTGGATGGATGGATGGTTGGATGGTCGTATGGTCGTATGGTTGTATGGTCGGATGGTCGTATGGTCGTATGGTTGGATGGTCGTATGGTTGGATGGTTGGATGGTCGTATGGTCGTATGGTTGGATGGTCGTATGGTCGTATGGTTGGATGGTCGTATGGTTGGATGTTTGGATGGTCGTATGGTTGGATGGTTGGATGGTCGTATGGTCGTATGGTTGGATGGTCGTATGGTCGTATGGTTGGATGGTCGTATGGTTGGATGGTTGGATGGTCGTATGGTTGGATGGTCGTATGGTCGTATGGTTGGATGGTCGTATGGTTGGATGGTTGGATGGTCGTATGGTCGTATGGTTGGATGTTTCAGAGTTTAAATGATGAATGAATAAGGTTTTGTGTTCCAGAGCTGATCCAGCCGGTGTGTTTACCGGCCGACGGCCAGGACTTCACCGCTGGAACCAGATGTTGGATCGCTGGCTGGGGACGCACTGCAGAGCAGGGTGAGGTGGGGGCACTGCAGAGGGTGAGGGGGGGGGGCAGGATGAGGGGGGGGGCACTGCAGAGCAGGGTGAGGGGGGGCATGGGGGGGGCGGGGGCTGGAGAACAGGGTGGGGGGGGCAGGGTGAGGGGGGGCACTGCAGAACAGGGTGGGGGAGGACAGGGTGAGGTTCAGGATCTTATAGGACTACAGGTTCAGGCTCCTATAGGACTACAGGTTCAGGATCCTATAGGACTACAGGTTCAGGCTCCTATAGGACTACAGGTTCAGGATCCTATAGGACTACAGGTTCAGGCTCCTATAGGACTACAGGTTCAGGATCCTATAGGAGTGTAGTGTGATGATCCGGGCTCAGAGTGCTGTATACAACCAGACCCGGTTCTGTAAGTCTGGTCCAGGCCCACCAAACTGTCTGTCTCTCTAACCTGTCTGTCTCTCCAACCTGTCTGTCTCTCCAACCTGTCTCTCTGACCAACCTGTCTGTCTCACCAACCTGTCTGTATCTCCAACCTGTCTGTCTGTCTCACCAACCTGTCTGTCTCTCCCCCCACCAACCTGTCTGTCTCTCCAACCTGTCTGTCTCTCCAACCTGTCTCTCTGACCAACCTGTCTGTCTCACCAACCTGTCTGTCTCTCCAACCTGTCTGTCTGTCTCACCAACCTGTCTGTCTCTCCAACCTGTCTGTCTCTCCCACCCCTACCAACCTGTCTGTCTCTCCAACCTGTCTGTCTCTCCCATGCCCCCTATCAACCTGTCTGTCTCTCCCCCCACCAACCTGTCTGTCTCTCCAACCTGTCTGTCTCTCCCACCCCCCCTACCAACCTGTCTCTCTAATCTGTCTGTCTCTCCATCCTGTCTGTCTGTCTCTCTAACCTGTCTGTCTCTCTAACCTGTCTGTCTCTGTCTCTCTACCCTGTCTGTCTCTCTAACCTAAGGGCCCCTCCCTGACTGGCTCCAGCAGGTGGAGCTTCCTCTGCTGTCCCAGCCTGAGTGTGAGGACCAGCTCCCAGAGTACTCCATCCTGTCTGTCTCTCTAACCTGTCTGTCTCTTTAACCTGTCTGTCTCTCTAACCTGTTCCCCCCCCCCCCCCAGGGCCCCTCCCTGACTGGCTGCAGCAGGCGGAGCTTCCCCTGCTGTCCCAGTCTGAGTGTGAGGACCAGCTCCCGGAGTACTCCATCACCTCCAACCTGTCTGTCTCACCAACCTGTCTGTCTCTCTAACCTGTCTGTCTCTCTAAGGGCCCCTCCCTGACTGGCTGCAGCAGGCGGAGCTTCCCCTGCTGTCCCAGTCTGAGTGTGAGGACCAGCTCCCGGGGTACTCCATCACCTCCAACCTGTCTGTCTCTCTAACCTGTCTGTCTCTCTAACCTGTCTGTCTCTCCAGCATGGTCTGTCTCTCTAACCTGTCTCCCCCCCCCTCAGGGCCCCTCCCTGACTGGCTGCAGCAGGTGGAGCTTCCCCTGCTGTCCCAGACTGAGTGTGAGGACCAGCTCCCAGAGTACTCCATCACCTCCAGCATGGTCTGTGCCGGCCGCCCCGAGGGGGGGGTCGACGCCTGTCAGGTAACCATGGCAACAGAGACACACAAGACAGGCAGACGTGTGTGATGTCCGCTTGTTGAGAGTGAATATGTTTTAGTTTCTTCACCCCTCCCTCTGTGAAAGGAAAGTCAATAGAGCTCAACAGTCCCGCCCACAGCGGTTTCTGGAAGTAAAAATACAATGCAATTTCTCCATTGAAAAATTATAGTATAAGCCATAAAATGGTAACCGTCGATGGTAGACTTAAAACCAGCTTGCCGACATGACTCAGCGATTGTATATACTCATATAGACACCACAAATCATGGGGCACCAACCTTGTTTTGAGATAAATGTCTTTTATCCATGATGTCTTGGATAAGTACTCTATTACCCACAATCCTGAACAATCCCACAATCCCACAGTGATGCCTCTGATTGGTGGAACTCATGCTGGTGAGGAGGGGGAGGAGGGGGAGCTGCCTGCACGATCCGTCACGATGATTTACCACACGAATCACGAATCACGATCAGTTCCACGCTTCTGATGTTAGCCTCTGCCGGGAAGCTAACGCTAGTTTAGCTAACAGCTAATTTGGCTAACCGCTAGCTGACAGCTTGATTCAGTCTAAAATAACGTTAACTCAAACTTAACACTGGGCAAAGCCGTCTACAGCTGACGTAACAGCTGTTATATATGTTAACGGGTATTTTCAGGTTTTATTTTGAGGGTCTTTTAAAGTTATTACATGCTGTCTCAGCTAGCGGTTAGCCCAATTAGCTGTTAGCTAAGCTAACTAGCTTCCTGTATTCAGTGGAGCGCAGTGGCTTATGGGATGAGTAGTTCCTTCGCTCTGAGAAGACTATAGGTACACAGTCTTGTACCTTTGACTTTTTGGGGATTTTCTGTTCGTTTTTTTACTCGAAATAATATGTTGTATGCTTATGAGTCACGTAGCGTCTGGTTGGCCTAAGGCCGTCTGGTTAGCCTAAGGCTGGTTGGCCTAAGGCCGTCCGGTTGGCCTAAGGCCGTCCGGTTGGCCTAAGGCCGTCTGGTTAGGCCTAAGGCCGTCTGGTTAGCCTAAGGCCGTCTGGTTAGCCTAAGGCCATCTGGTTTGGACTAAGGCCGTCCGGTTGGCCTAAGGCCGTCTGGTTTGGACTAAGGCCATCCAGTTGGCCTAAGGCCGTCCAGTTGGCCCAAGGACATCTGGTTAGCCTAAGGCTGTCTGGTTTGGACTAAGGCCGTCTGAGTTAGACTAAGGCCGTCTGGTTGGACTAAGGCCGTCTGGTTGGACTAAGGCCGTCTGGGTTAGACTTAGGCCGTCCGGTTGGCCTAAGGCCGTCCGGTTGGCCTAAGGCCGTCTGGTTTGGCCTAAGGCCGTCTGGTTAGCCTAAGGCCGTCTGGTTAGCCTAAGGCCATCTGGTTTGGACTAAGGCCGTCCGGTTGGCCTAAGGCCGTCTGGTTTGGACTAAGGCCGTCCAGTTGGCCTAAGGCCGTCCAGTTGGCCCAAGGACATCTGGTTAGCCTAAGGCTGTCTGGTTTGGACTAAGGCCGTCTGAGTTAGACTAAGGCCGTCTGGTTGGCCTAAGGCCGTCTGATTGGACTAAGGCCGTCTGGTTGGACTAAGGCCGTCTGGGTTAGACTTAGGCCGTCTGATTGGACTAAGGCCGTCTGGTTGGACTAAGCCCGTCTGGGTTAGACTTAGGCCGTCTGATTGGACTAAGGCCGTCCGGTTGGCCTAAGGCCGTCCTGGTTGGACTAAGGCCGTCCAGTTGGCCTAAGGCCGTCTGGTTTGGCCTAAGGCCGTCTGGTTAGCCTAAGGCCGTCTGGTTAGCCTAAGGCCATCTGGTTTGGACTAAGGCCGTCCGGTTGGCCTAAGGCCGTCTGGTTTGGACTAAGGCCGTCCAGTTGGCCTAAGGCCGTCCAGTTGGCCCAAGGACATCTGGTTAGCCTAAGGCTGTCTGGTTTGGACTAAGGCCGTCTGAGTTAGACTAAGGCCGTCTGGTTGGCCTAAGGCCGTCTGATTGGACTAAGGCCGTCTGGTTGGACTAAGGCCGTCTGGGTTAGACTTAGGCCGTCTGATTGGACTAAGGCCGTCTGGTTGGACTAAGCCCGTCTGGGTTAGACTTAGGCCGTCTGATTGGACTAAGGCCGTCTGGTTGGCCTAAGGCCGTCCGGTTGGCCTAAGGCCGTCCGGTTGGCCTAAGGCCGTCTGGTTTGGCCTAAGGCTGTCTGGTTAGCCTAAGGCCGTCTGGGTAGCCTAAGGCCGTCTGGTTTGGACTAAGGCCGTCCGGTTGGCCTAAGGCCGTCTGGTTTGGACTAAGGCCGTCCAGTTGGCCTAAGGCCGTCTGGTTTGGACTAAGGCCGTCCGGTTGGCCTAAGGCCGTCCGGTTGGCCCAAGGACATCTGGTTAGCCTAAGGCCGTCTGGTTTGGACTAAGGCAGTCTGAGTTAGACTAAGGCCGTCTGGTTGGCCTAAGGCCGTCTGATTGGACTAAGGCCGTCTGGTTGGACTAAGGCCGTCTGGGTTAGACTTAGGCCATCTGATTGGACTAAGGCCGTCTGGTTGGACTAAGCCCGTCTGGGTTAGACTTAGGCCGTCTGATTGGACTAAGGCCGTCTGGGTTAGACTAAGGCCGTGTGGTTGGCCTAAGGCCGTCTGGTTGGCCTAAGGCCATCTGGTTGGCCTAAGGCCGTCTGGTTGGCCTAAGGCCGTCTGGTTTGGCCTAAGGCCGTCTGGTTAGCCTAAGGCCGTCTGGTTTGGCCTAAGGCCGTCTGGTTAGACTAAGGCCGTCTGGTTTGGCCTAAGGCCGTCCGGTTGGTCTAAGGCCATCTGGTTTGGACTAAGGCCGTCCGGTTGGCCTAAGGCCGTCCGGTTGGCCCAAGGACATCTGGTTAGCCTAAGGCCGTCTGGTTTGGACTAAGGCCGTCTGGTTGGCCTAAGGCCGTCTGATTGGACAAAGGCCGTCTGGTTGGACTAAGGCCTTCTGATTGGACTAAGGCCATCTGGTTGGACTAAGGCCGTCTGGGTTAGACTAAGGCCGTGTGGTTGGCCTAAGGCCGTCTGGTTGTCCTAAGGCCATCTGGTTGGCCTAAGGCACAGTCTAAAACTCTTTATATACGGATGTTTCCAGACGTCAACAGGAGAAATGACGGGAAACTTACTTCTGGAACCCAAGGTCTCTCAGAGGAGGGGGGGGACTGTTGAGCTCTATTTACATGTTTTTTTTTCTCTCAGGGCGACTCTGGAGGTCCACTGATGCTAAGGCCGTCTGGGTTAGACTTAGGCCGTCTGATTGGACTAAGGCCGTCTGGTTGGACTAAGGCCGTCTGGGTTAGACTTAGGCTGTCTGATTGGACTAAGGCCCTCTGATTGGACTAAGGCCGTCTGGGTTAGACTTAGGCCGTGTGGTTGGCCTAAGGCCGTCTGGTTGGCCCAAGGACATCTGGTTAGCCTAAGGCCGTCTGGTTTGGACTAAGGCAGTCTGAGTTAGACTAAGGCCATCTGGTTGGCCTAAGGCCGTCTGATTGGACTAAGGCCGTCTGGTTGGACTAAGGCCGTCTGGGTTAGACTTAGGCCGTCTGATTGGACTAAGGCCGTCTGGTTGGACTAAGCCCGTCTGGGTTAGACTTAGGCTCTGTGACTAGGCCCTCTGATTGGACTAAGGCCGTCTGGGTTAGACTAAGGCCGTGTGGTTGGCCTAAGGCCGTCTGGTTGCCCAGATTGGCCTAAGGCCGTCTGGTTTGGACTAGGCGTTGAGTAGACTAAGGCCTCTGGTTGGCCTAAGGCCGGTTGGACTAGGCGTCTGTTGGACTAAGGCCGTCTGGGTTAGCTAGCGTCTGATTGGACTAAGGCCGTCTGGTTGGGTTGACTTAGGCCGCTGATTGGACTAGGCCGTCTGGTTAGACTAAGGCCGTGTGGTTGCCTAGGCCGTCTGGTTGGCCTAAGGCCATCCGGTGGCCTAAGCGTCGGTTGGCCTAAGGCCGTCTGGTTTGGCCTAAGGCCGTTGTTCCTAAGCCGTCTGGTTGGCCTAAGGCCGTCTGGTTAGACTAAGGCCGTCTGGTTTGGCCTAAGGCCGTCTGGTTTGGACTAAGGCCGTCCGGTTGGCCTAAGGCCGTCCGGTTGGCCCAAGGACATCTGGTTAGCCTAAGGCCGTCTGGTTTGGACTAAGGCCGTCTGGTTGGCCTAAGGCCGTCTGGTTGGCCTAAGGCCGTCTGATTGGACAAAGGCCGTCTGGTTGGACTAAGGCCTTCTGATTGGACTAAGGCCATCTGGTTGGACTAAGGCCGTCTGGGTTAGACTAAGGCCGTGTGGTTGGCCTAAGGCCGTCTGGTTGTCCTAAGGCCATCTGGTTGGCCTAAGGCACAGTCTAAAACTCTTTATATACGGATGTTTCCAGACGTCAACAGGAGAAATGACGGGAAACTTACTTCTGGAACCCAAGGTCTCTCAGAGGAGGGGGGGGACTGTTGAGCTCTATTTACATGTTTTTTTTTCTCTCAGGGCGACTCTGGAGGTCCACTGATGCTAAGGCCGTCTGGGTTAGACTTAGGCCGTCTGATTGGACTAAGGCCGTCTGGTTGGACTAAGGCCGTCTGGGTTAGACTTAGGCTGTCTGATTGGACTAAGGCCCTCTGATTGGACTAAGGCCGTCTGGGTTAGACTAAGGCCGTGTGGTTGGCCTAAGGCTGTCTGGTTGGCCTAAGGCCGTCTAGTTGGCCTAAGGCCATCTGGTTGGCCTAAGGCCGTCTGGTTGGACTAAGGCCGTCTGGGTTAGACTAAGGCCGTCTGGGTTAGACTAAGGCCGTGTGGTTGGCCTAAGGCCGTCTGGTTGGCCTAAGGCACAGTCTAAAACTCTTTATATACGGATGTTTCCAGACGTCAACAGGAGAAATGAAGGAGAACCCAAGGTCTCTCAGAGGAGGGGCGGGACTGTTGAGCTCTATTTACATGTTTGTTTTTCTCTCAGGGCGACTCTGGAGGTCCACTGATGCTACTGGACGATGGATACTGGACTCTGATTGGTCAGTCTCACACACACACACACACACGCACACACACACACAGACAGACACACACACACACTCACACACACACAGACATGATATGTGTTCTGTGTTCTGATTGGCTGCTGCATGTGTTCTGTGTTCTGATTGGCTGCTGCAGGTGTGACCTCCTTTGGTAAAGGTTGTGGTCGTCCCCAGAAACCCGGCGTCTACGCCCGAGTCTCAGCCTTCACCTTCTGGATCGCCCAGACCAGACGCACTACCCCCTAATATATATATATATATTGATGCAGATGTTGAGATCAACTTTAAGTATTTCTCAGTCAATAATTAAAGAAATTATTTTAATCTTTAAATATTCCGCCTGCTTAATGTTCTGTTATGAAAGTCAATAAAGTTTACTGAAAAACAGTTTTGCATAAATTGTCTTATTTTCAGATATTTAAACAGTGGCGGCTGGTGAAAAGTATTCTCGGTGGGGCTGTGCCATACTTTTTTGTTTCTGTAACCATCGCAATACAATTTAACACAAACCGCAGGACAGCAGTGCTCAGTGAAATAGTCAGTAATTATTTAATGCCAATATTGAAACGTTGAGGCATTCTTACACAAAAACATAAACATCATATTGCACAAACACAAGCCTTTCATTTGCATTTAAACTGAACTTGTAAACAATTGATTATTTCTACACAACACCTTTTGGAAAGGCTGTTGACTGTTACACCAGTGCCCCCTGGTGTGTATATATATATATATATATATATATATATACACTGTATAAAGGATGTATAATATAGAAATGGATATCAAGTGGCTGAACTCAAACCTTTGACTGGAAGAATAGCATACAGTATTTTATGATCAAACTAAATGTAACTAATTGTTAATGTGCTCCAGAACTGCAACAATGAATTGATACAAAACAACATATATATATATATATATATATATATATACAGTAATATTAGCAAACACACTATTAAGACTTTCTAGAGTACCATATATAACTGGATGATTTTTTATGCTAAGGTCAAATATATACAAAGAAACATGTGGTCTGCTGCTGTGTGTGTGTGTGTGTGTGTGTGTGTGTGTGTGTGTGTGTGTGTGTGTGTGTGTGTGTCATCTTATTTGTACAGGAATTTTGCCCGTCTGTCCTTCTGAGTGGCAAACCTCTCCCTTTTATTAAAGTCAGGAATGTTTCTTCTCCATGGAGAGCATAGCCAGAGCATTCAGGCGATCCTGCGTCATGCTGTTTCTCAGGAAGGTCTTGATCCGAAGCACCTTTCTGACTCAGCTGTTGTCATGGGTGTGGTGATGAGGATCTTGAGGAGACTGACAGTCTCTGTGAAAGTGCTCTGAAGGTTGTTCTTCATGAAGAACTGGTACAGGGGCCCTGCACCACTTGCCTTGAACTCACTGTTCTCATAGATGAGGGACAGTTCGGTTTTGAGCTTGGCCTTGTTCAACATGGGGTACGCCTCCACGGTTGTTTCAAGTGCTGTATCGGGGAACTTCACGCTGTGTTGTGGGAACAACTCTCCGTGCAACAGTGTTGCGCTGATGAGGTGCTGGGTGAAGGAGAACCTCTCCTTGGCATGAATCAGGATGGCATCACATACCTGTAAAATATACATCATCAGCTTTAATTTGCAGTAAAGCTATTTTGATGCAAGTGATCCTGACTGAACACATGCCTATGTCCAAGTCAAGTATATGATTACTAAGGTGCTTGTTGTTCAGGGTTTTTGGTATATATATATATATATACACACACAAACTATGTCTAGTAACTGCTTTTAACCTGTGATGTACATAATTAACTTATGTTATTATGTTTTTAAGCCTTTTTCTATTACATTTGTGAGAGGGATGCAACATAATTTTGTTCTGCTGTGCACTTGGCCTATGTAAGTAATAGTCTGACTAACAATAAAGTTAATCTTCAATCTTCAATAACAACTAGGCCTCTTCTAGAAATGGACCTGGTGGACACCTGAATAAGCCTGTTATTACAAACTGTGTAATACTTTCCTGCATTATTATCCAAGTCTGATTGTGTCTTCTCTTTCCTTTTAAAATACTAAAACAAATATAATTGTGATGTGCTCTATGATAATCACTCACTTTGATGACAAGACACATTTAGGCTTTTACACTGTTGGAAGTGAGCTATTCATCTTTCTAACAACAACAGCTTTATCAGCCAATAGTAAATATAGTTATTTACCTGATTGTTAGCATGCTGTCTGTGAACCTCTGGACTAGTGCTTTAATGAAGACAGGGTTGATGTTCCTCTTCTGCAGCTGGCTGAAAAGCATGTCCACATTTGGCATGATCTTGTGGAACAGTGCCAGGAAAAAACAGAAAGCCTCGTCTTCGAGCATCCTCACAAAGCCCCCAGCCTCTCTGACAGTCGGGGGGGTCAAAGTTCCCAGAGTCTCTGATGGTCTGGAACAGCGGTTCCCAAACCTTTTTTCCTGCGCACCCCCTTCTATGTCCCAACCGGGTTGGCGCACCCCCAATCCCCACTTCAAAAAAAAATGCAACAAAGTTTTGTTTTATCGCCATATAAAGACTCATGTTTAATCATGCGCAAATAACTAGAACATGCATGACAATAACAACATCAACAAAGTTTCAATATAATGCAACAAAGCTACGCACAAGCTTCCGCTTTTAAAAGGACGAGTGACAGACAGGCTCAGTGACAGAAAGCACGGTTATTTTCAGCCGCGTAAAAGAAACATTGCAGCAATAGGCTAAGCCTATTAAATGACCGTGGAGCTAGCATCATCATCTTCATAACATAACGGTTATGGAAATTAGAACTACAGTACATTTAATTAAATTGCAATGAAGTTACAAAGATCCATAACATTAAAGAGAATAGGGTCCAAAATAGATAAAATAAATAAAAACGAGGATCAATCTGAAACTTTTCAAGTGCGACAGTAAAATTAGCCTACACACGATCCACAACATAATTAAGTAACAAAGAGCATAGGCTCAAACATAAAATAAATTAAAAGAGGATAAAAGAGGATCCATCTGGAACTTTTCAAGAGCAGCACAAAAGTCGCTCAGCCTGCAGCGAGAGAGAGAGAGGGAGAGAGAGAGAGAGGGAGAGAGAGAGAGAGAGAGAGAGAGAGAGAGAGAGAGAGAGAGAGAGAGAGACAGAGAGAGAGAGAGACAGAGAGACAGAGAGACACAGAGAGAGAGAGACAGAGAGACAGAGAGAGAGAGAGAGAGAGAGGGAGAGATGAGAGAGAGAGAGAGAGAGAGAGACAGAGAGAGAGACAGAGAGAGACGATAGAGAGAGAGAGTAGAGGGAGAGAGATAGAGAGAGAGAGAGAGAGTAGAGACAGAGAGAGATAGAGAGAGATAGAGAGAGAGGATAGAGAGAGAGAGAGAGAGACACAGAGAGACAGATAGAGAGAGAGTGAGAGAGAGAGAGAGAGAGAGAGGAGAGAGAGAGATAGAGGAGAGAGAGACAGAGAGAGATAGAGAGAGACAGAGAGAGAGAGATCAGATGAGAGGAGAGAGCAGAGAGAAAGAGAGAGAGACAGAGAGAGAGAGAGAGAGACATAGAGTAGAGAGAGAGAGAGAGAGAGAGCGAGAGAGAGAGAAGAGATGAGAGAGAGGGAGAGAGAGAGAGAGATAGAGAGTAGAGAGATAGAGAGAGAGAGAGAGAGATAGAGCGCAGAGAGAGAGACAGAGAGAGAGGAGAGAGAGAGAGAGGATAGAGAGAGAGTAGAGAGCAGAGGAGATAGAGAGAGATACGAGATAGAGAGAGACAGATAGAGAGACAGAGAGAGAGAGCAGAGAGAGAGATACGAGATAGCAGAGTAGAGAGAGAGAGAGTGTAGCGGACGAGAAGAGCAGAGAGATAGATAGAGAGAGTAGAGAGAGAGAGAGAGACAGAGAGACATAGAGAGAGAGAGAGAGAGAGGAGAGCGACGAGAGAGTAGAGGAGAGAGAGGTAGAGAGAGAACGATGAGACAGAGGAGAGAGAGGGAGACAGGAGAGAGAGTGAGAGAGAGGGAGAGAGAGAGAGAGAGAGAAGAGATGAGAGAGGGAGAGAGAGAGAGTGAGATAGAGAGAGAGATAGAAGATAACAGACGTAGAGAGAGAGAGAGAGAGAGATAGAGAGAGAGAGAGAGAGAGAGGATAGCAGAAGAGAGATAGAGACACGAGATGAGAGGATGATAGGTATCATAGAGAAGACAGTAGAGACATGAGAGCGAGAGAGAGGATGATAGAAAGACTAGGAGGATTTGAGTGAGATATGAGTGAGATAGTAGAGAGAGATAGAGGATCGATGAGCGAGAGAGAGGGAGAGAGAGCATAGAGAGATAGACGATAGATGAGATATGGAGAGATAGAGAGAGGAGAGATGGAGAGGGAGGTGTGTGAGACGGGAGGAGGATGTGTTAGTATTCCCAGTAGGCCTATATGTGTAGCAATAATATCAAATACTTACCCATATTAATGCGACGGGTGGGCTTGCATCTTGGCACAAAGCTCTCCAAAGTTTGGCGCAATGGAAGACAGTTTAAGCCTCAATTCCTTCTCAACAGCATCCAGTCTTTGCCGATGTTTAGTTTTAACTGCTGCCATAGCAGAGAAACCAGCCTCGCAGAGATAAGTTGTGGCGAAGGGCATCAAAACTCTCAAGGCTTGCTTTGCTAAGACTGTGTATGATGTCAGTGACTCGGTCCAAAAATCCACAAGTGGCTTTCGTTTGAACTGTAACTGCAGTGCTCCATCAGATGACAGCTCGATCAGCTGCTCCTGCTCGTGAAATGACAGCTGTGGGACGGGCAGGGAAACTTCAAATGGATTGCGAATCCAAGCACGAGATGTGTCCATAGGTGGGAAGTGTTTCCGTAGCTGCTCGGCGAGTTGGTTGAGGTGTTCAATTATGAGACTTTTTACATGCTCACCCAGGTCCACGTCATTTTCCCCCAAGAACTCGTGAAGCGTAGGGAAACGCAAGTGTGTGTTCCCACTCACACAACTCGCCCAGAACCGTAGCTCTTTATCATGGTGTAACGGGCGTGCATTGTCTTTAACAGTCTTATATCAGGCTCGATGCACGTCCATTAACCCTTGTATTTCTGCGTTGTGTTCTATGTTGGCTGAGTGAAGGAAGGTCCCGGACCACGACCAGCTGCTGGTTGCTCTTTAATGAAGGCAGAACAGTGGCTTTATCTCCTCTCAGCTAGTCTGGCGCGGACTGAGAGAAGCACCTGAATGACGGCACACAGGCCTGCGACCTCTAAAGTGACAGTACAGGTATTAACACCTTGGTCTGAATACACCATTCAGGCATAAATATAGGCAATAAAACACATCTTAAACATATAGAAAACAATATTCATCAGGATTTGGTGAAATTTCAACCGTAAAAGTAACGATATAATTTCAGCCCAGTTACATTCACCCCTTCTGAAATTCACCAACATCCTGATAACGAAGTCTCAGGACTACAAGGAGCATACAATATGTCTACTACTGACACAATCTGGCAGAAATGAAACAAAAGACCTAGTCCACAGTCAACTTAGAAGTTACCTCACATACAAGGTTCAGGGAAGAAAGAGGTTGATCAGGTCTCTGAATCCCCTCAGCTCAATGCGACGCCTGATACGCCACACAACACTTGGCCCAAAAAAAAAAACCTTGTTCCACAGACATTTACACGTATCAATGCTCATAACTCTGTCCTAAAAAAATAATATAACATATACTACAATAACATGACCAACATATATCAAGGCTTATCTCTGCAAAACAAAGAGAGATTGTGAATGGCCCCCAAACAAAATGTTTGAACCCCTCAAAAATGGTTTCTGAACCATGGATTCTATCAGTCTGTTCACTGATTTCACTACTCTCCCTGCACGCGTTCTAACATGACCATCAGCTGCAGTGTTTGTGTGCGGGTCAGTGTGAACCAAGGTGTCAGCATGTGGTGAGTGTGAAATATCTGATCGTGGTGCAGGTGAGATGGATGGACAGTCAGCAATGGCAGCGACTGGACTGTGCACTGGACCAGACTGGTCCAGCTCTTCTGAATCAGCCGACTCAGAGTCAGGCGGGACTTCAGGTGACAAAACTGCAAGACTCTCACCATCTCGGGAATTTGACAGATTCTGTACACTGTCATCTTGAGTCAACAACACAGACACTGAGGCGGTATCATCACCAGAGTCACAGTCTTCCCGATCAGACCCCTCGCTGGTCAAAGACTGATAATTTGTATGGGCATCCTGGCTCTCATCCATCCCAGAGAGTGGCAAAAAGTTGACCTCCAACAAAAGATTCCTGTGCACAACTCTTGTGTGTCCCTCTGCATCCTGTATTTTGTAGACATGGATATTGGGATTTGCACCAACAACTGTGTACACCCCATCCTCCCATTTGTCGGCCAACTTCCTCTTCCCTCGTTCTCCTTTATTCGCTACCAAAACACGATCTCCCACAGAGAGGTAGGTACCCTTGACACGTCTGTTATATTGCCGGGCCTGGTGCTGTTGCTCAGTGGAAGAATGTTTCTGGGCGATCTCCATAGCACTTTTGAGGCAGAAAAGCAGGGATTTGGCATATGAGTCATAGTCAACAACTCCTGGGTCGTTCAAAACCTGCTTAAACAGAATATCCACCGGCAATCTAGGTACACGCCCAAACATCAAGAAGAAGGGCGCATAACCCGTAGTCTCATGAACGGTGGCGTTATAGGCAAACGTGAGGGTCTGGATTTGTTGTGGCCACTGGTGTTTTTCCTTAAGGGGAAGGGTACGGAGCATGCTGCCCAAAGTGCGATTGAATCGCTCTGTTCCTCCATTGCCCATGGGGTGGTAGGCTGTTGTGTGAGATTTTGCAACACCAGCCAGACGAAGGAGCTCTGCAATCAAATTGCTCTCGAAATTGGTGCCCTGATCAGAATGCATCCTCTCAGGGAAACCGTAAACACAGAACACATTGTCCCAGAGCTTTTTGGCAACTTGCTTTGCCGTCTGATTAGCACAAGGGAATGCATGGGCAAGTTTGGTGAAATGGTCAGTAACCACTAGGACATCCACAGAACGCTGCTTGCCGTCCTCTGCCGACCAAAAATCCATGCACACTAACTCCATCGGGGCAGAGCTCTTGATGCTTTCCAGGGGAGCACGAGCAGCAGGTTCCGGCGACTTCCCAAACACACATCTCTGACAGCATCTGACATGCGTCCTCACATCCCTCTCTATATCAGGCCAGTAAAATCGCTGCCTTGCCAGTGAGAGAGTACGGTCCTGACCTTGATGACCTGCCAGATCGTGAATGCCCAACAATGTCTTTTCCTTTAGACTCAGAGGCAACACATATTGAGATCTTTTCTGCTTGGACACAGGATCTCTCGTCACCCGATACAACATCCCGTCATGGACTTCCAACTTGTCCCATTGCTTGAACAATCTGAGGACCTTCGAGTCAGCGCCATGCCTTTCACGCCTAGATGGTCGCTTCCTGGCTGCAACGAAAGGCAACACCTTAGCGATGCTGGGGTCTTGCTCTTGACTCAACTGCAGCTCCTGAGCGGAGAACATGGGCGCAACATCCTGACCACTCGACAGCTGTCGGACGTGTTGTGCCAGACAAAGTGCCCTGGATTCCGCTGCATTAATCCAGTCACAGTGTGCCTGACAAAGAGCTCTGATCTCGGCTGAATCACACGCCACCTTGGATGTTGGATGGTCCTCTGATCTGTAGCTTTGAGACTGGCAGCTGACTCTGAAAGCATCCTGCACAGAATCCTCCTCTATCCCATCAGCTTCCTGAATCAGGGTGGGGTATGGTTCCCTCAGCAGTCTCTGACAAATGGGCTTTGCGAAGAGGTCGCGACTCAAGGCGTCAGCCACCACATTTCTTTTCCCGGGCAGGTGTTTGAGATCAAAGGAGTAAGACGCAAGCTTAGAGACCCAGCGGATTTCACATGCGTCAAGCTTCGGCTTTGTTAGCAGGTAAGTTAGTGGATTATTATCTGTCCAAATGGTGAAGCTACGGCCTTTTAGCCAGTGGCTGAACTTTTCACATACACTCCACTTCAAAGCCATGAACTCCAGTCTGTGAGCTGGATATTTCCGTTGTGACGCACTGAGGGTCTTGCTTGCAAAAGCAACTGGTCTGGCCTTGGACTCTCCTCGTGGCACTTGAGAGAGCACCGCACCAAGTCCGTCCAATGATGCATCGACTGACAGGATAAATGGCTCGTCAAAGTTTGGATGGGCCAGCACAACACATTCCAACAGCATGGTCTTCAACTGGTCAAAAGCGGTTCCACATTCCGCCGACCAGTCTGCAGGGGTAAGCTGACGATAGGCACCTAGAGGCTTCTTATCTTTAGCTGTCCGTCCCCGTCTCTTCTGACCAGCCGTAAGTGCAAACAAGGGCTTCGCAATGGAGGAACAGTTTGGGATGAAATGCTGGTAGTAAAATACCATGCCAAGGAATGATTTGATTCTCCGGAGAGAAGGCGTGCACTCATCGTCCTCCATGAGGTCTCGTACTGTCATCTTGGTGATAACCTCCACCTTGGCAGGATCAACGGCCACACCCTCACCAGTAATGACATGTCCAAGGAATCCGACTTGTTTTCGAAGCAGATGACACTTCTTCGGGGCCAGTTTCAAGTTGTTCTCTCGCAACCGCTGGAACACTGTGCGAAGTCTGGACAAGGCCTCATCCTCTGATGATGCAAAAACAAGAAGATCGTCAAGATAACACAGGAGTTTCGTAAAGTTCATGTCCCCAAAGATCCCAATCATCATCCTCATGAAGGACGCTGGACTGTTACACAGTCCCTGTGGCATGCGATTATATTCATGCAGTCCAAGGGGGGTTGTGAAAGCTGTGTACTTCTTGTCGTCTTCGTGCATTGGGATGTTGAAAAAGCCAGAAGTGAGGTCCATCGTGCTAAAGAGGCAATTTCCACCAAGAGCAGCCAGACAGTCAGACTGGTGCGGCAAGGGATGGGCGTCCTTCAAGGTTCGGGCATTCAGCCACCTGAAATCAGTGCAAATCCGCAACCCACCATCTTTCTTCCACACCATCACCAGTGGCGAAGCATACTCGCTTGAGGACTTCCTGATAATCCCCTTTTCCTCCATATCAGTGAGAACCTGCCTCAACTTCTGATAGTGGGCAGGAGGGACTCTCCTGTATGGCAAGCGAAAAGGGCGATCATCAGTGAGATGAATGCGGTGCGTGTATCCCTTGACTTCACCACAGTCCAATGAGTGCTTGGAGAAGATGTCTTGATATTCAATTAGTAGCTGTGTGAGCCTAGACTTACAGTCTTCACTGACCTGACATGTGTCTATGTCAACGTCACTTAAGCCCAACTCCAACAAGCTTTTAGCCAACTGATCAGCAAAATAGGCACTGGGCGAGGTGTCAGGTTGCTGCTGCAGTGTGTCATGTACTTGTTTCTCCGTATGAAATTGCTGTATCTCAATGTCAGGTTGTTTGCTGTCTGCGTCTGGTTGTTTCTCTGAAGCCACATGTAGACCCTGAGAAGCAGCTAGATCCTCGATTGCCAAGCATGGAAACACATCAGCCAATTTGCAATTTCTCTTTAGTGTGATAGCTTTGTCAGATGGGTTCACAACTGTCATTGGCACCCATCTATCACCCCAGAGAGGTGTGACAAGACGGCCCACTAGAACACCTCGTGGCATGGCTTTGGAGTTGGTTGGCTCTACGACAACGGTGCTTCCAGGTGACATCGGCACGCTAGCAGGGAGTCTACCCCAAACTAAGTGTTCATGCCTGGGTAGGAGTGTCACTGCTTGGGTGAGCTTGACAGTGCCTATTTTGTCAGGAACCTCACTTCCTCTCCAACGCTCGACATTGGTGAACATCGACAAGAACTGTTCAATATCGGGGTCAGACTGATGCTCAGGTCTGGATGCCATGTTCCAATAGTCATTATCACCCTTCAGAACATGAATCACGTGTTTGATGATATTTGAGCCCAAGATGAGATCATCATGCTGACCAGGCACAACCAAGGTAGGTACGACACAGCGAACACCGTAGAGCTGCATTTCCAAGTCATAAAAACCCTCAGGTCGAGTCTGCAGACCACCACAGCCAATCAAAACGATATTTTCTTCAGGGTGTTGCTTCTCAGGCAAAACACCAACAGAGCTGAGTTTCTCTACCGCATGTTCGCTGATGCTACATGCCATAGAGCCAGAGTCCAACATGCCTTTGAGCTGCACACTGTGATTGACAAGGACAGTAGCATAAAACAACTCACTGAAAGCTTCGATCTTCTGTGTGGCCTGAATAACTATTCGGGTCCCCTTAGGTGCTTCGGCGCAGTAGTCCTCATATAAACGAGCTGGGTCGTGTATATCAGAGAGGGATTCATCCACAATACCCACACCACCCCTCCCAAGGTGTGGGTTTTCTAGTTTAACCGTTGGTTCTGTCCACCAGCGCTGTTGGCAGGTTGAAAGCGGCGCTGGTTGGTCTGATCAGGGCAATCCCTCTTCCAGTGACCAGGCAATAAGCACTTTAAACACCTGTTCTCTCGCCTGCAGTGAGACAATGTGAAATGATCAGAAGCCCCACAAACCCTGCATACCTTTTGAGAAGAGCGAGGCACTGTGGCTTGAGCCCTGGGGTTAGCTGGCACTTGTGTATGCTGTGTAACCAATCGATCTAACAAGTTCACCAAACTCCTCATGCAGACATTGTCAACACTCGCAGTAGTCATGGGTACCGGAGATGGCACCGACGGTACAGTGGTGTTTAGGACTGGTGTATTATCAGCTATAGGCACATGACACTGGGAATGGACTTTGTGCTCTACTGTGCTCGGCTTAAGTGGCCTAACAGTGGCAGCTTGGGTTTTCCGTCCCTGCATGTGCTCATCAAGCCTCTCTTGGATCTCACTTGCCGACCATTTCTCCGCAGACTTGAACTTGAAAACACTTGCCAAAGACTGGTCTGGGCAGTGCTTGATAAACATCATACTGACTTCATGGCCTGGGTCATCAATGCTTCGGCCTTGCCTTTTCAGATATTCATCTGCTACATCAACTGTTTTATTTAGCCTTATCCAATATTCCATAGCATCTTCACCTGGCATGGGCAATGTATTGTAAAAATCTGCCAAAGGCATGCTTGAGTATGTCAGTTCGCTAAAGTGTTGTTTCAGAATATCAAAAATCACATGGGGATTCGCAGTGTGGTTAAGAGATGTGTTGTTACGCAGCTTTATCCTCACCACATCCCCTGCTTTGTCCATAAGCTTTGCCAGGACTTCTTGTGAATGCTCATGGACTGGAATAGCTCGCTTCTTTAAGTACAGTGTCATAAGATTTTCCCACTCATGAACTGTGAATTTGTCTGAGCTATCACCCCTGAATATAGGAGGCTCTTTTGCATCCGACTGCATGACAACCTTGACGTTAGGCAATGTCATTTCTGAGGGTTGTACAGAAGTACTGCTGTTGTGTGTGCACCTGTCAGATTGCAGCTTAGCTGTAATGGACTCCCCTAGCTTCTCAGCTAACTGTGTAATGAGTGAGCCTAAGTCTGGATTCTGCTCAACTTGGCTTGGCATGGTATGATCTACATGACGTGTAGAGGTAAGCTGTGGGGTGTGTAATGCTGTGACACTAAGCCCTGGTGTCCTGGACTCCAAGGGTCGAAAGAACAAACCCCTCCCCACACCAAACTGGTCCTCGATAGAGTCACGCTCAGCATTGTTACCTTCACCCTCAACAAAATATGTGTAACCCTCTGCCATATTTCAGTCACTCCATACACAGAAATATGAGAGAGAAAAAAAAACAATAAAATTAAACCTCAATTGTTAAATAGGAAGAGCACCAAAAAAACAGATCTGGATAATCACATCAATCAGCAATCAATTTCTCAGTAAATCACTCTCTTAGGTGCTGTTATATTGATGAAGACAAAAAAAATAAACATCAGGTTTCAGTCCAAAGGAATACCTGACCACGGTAAAAGGTGAGTGAATGCAGCTTCCCACAGCAAACGAGCTGACGTCGTTCTTCAGACCAATCCTTGAAAGGTCACGGCACCATTGTAACGGGCGTGCATTGTCTTTAACAGTCTTATATCAGGCTCGATGCACGTCCATTAACCCTTGTATGTTCTGCGTTGTGTTCTATGTTGTGCTGAGTGAAGGAAGGACCCGGACCACGACCAGCTGCTGGTTGCTCTTTTAATGAAGGCAGAACGGTGGCTTTATCTCCTCTCAGCTAGTCTGGCGCGGACTGAGAGAAGCACCTGAATGACGGCACAAGGCCTGCGACCTCTTAAAGTGACAGTACAGGTATTAACACCTTGGTCTGAATACACCATTCAGGCATAAATATAGGCAATAAAACACATCTTAAACTTATAGAAAACAATATTCATCAGGATTTGGTGAAATTTCAACCGTAAAAGTAATAATATAATTTCAGCCCCGTTACAATGGCCTCAATCCTGTCTTGTGTGTTGAACACAGTTACACTGACTCCCTGCAGACTTAGATTGAGTTTATTCAGAGCTGAGAAGATGTCCGCTAGATAGGCAAGCCTTTTCAGAAAATCTTCGTCATGCATACTGGAGGCCAAATGAAACGGATTCTCCTAAAAAAACTGCTGCAATTCGTGTAGGAGTTCAAAGAGCCTTGTCAGCACTTTGCCGCGGGACAGCCAACGCACCTCTGTGTGCAGCAGCAGTGATTTGTGTTCGCTGCCCATCTCATTACATAACAGTGTGAATATTCGTGAATTTAGCGGACGAGCTTTAATGAAGTTCACCAGTTTGACTGCGTCGTTCAGCACTGCAAGTAGATCAGCTGGCATGTTTTTGGCTGCGAAGGCCTCTCTGTGAATACTGCAGTGTAACCAGCTGATGGATGGGCAGACTCTCCTAATATGAGCTATAAGCCCCGTGTGTTTCCCCGTCATTGATTTTGCCCCGTCTGTGCAAATTCCCACACAGCGCTCCCAGTCGATCCCATTGGTCCTCATAAAAACATCAATTAAATTGAAGATTTCCTGTCCTGTTGTTCGGGTAGCAAGGGGCCGACAGAACAAAAAATCTTCTTGTACCGTTCCTTCAAAAAGGTAACGGACATACAGAAGAAGATTGGCCAGATTTGCAACATCTGTAGACTCGTCTACTTGCAGAGAGTAAAACTCACTTTTCTTCACACGGCTGACTAGTGTAGCCAGGATGTCTTCAGACATGGCATCAATGCGGCGCGACACAGTGTTATTGGACACAGGAATCATGTCCAACTTTGTTGCCTCTTTCTCTCCAATCATACACTCCACCATCTCTTTGGCCGCTGCCAACACACGTCTTCGGCAATTGTGTGCGGCAGCCCCTTTCTCCCTACTCTGTAACTGAGCAGATATGAAGCCCGTAATGCGTCTTTCGTAGACCCAACGCATGAATGAAACTGCATTTTTTTTTGGCTTTTCTGCAACTGCTCCAACTTTGCTTTAAAAAATGTATGGGGCTTTTGACTTAAATTGCCATGTTTCGTGTGCAAGTGACGACGGAGATAAGACGGCTTCAGACAGCTGTTTGCTAGAACTTCACTGCACAACACGCACTGAGGCTTCGGGCAATCTGTATCGCCGATCCATGTGAAGCCCAGACCCAGATAATTGTCATCATATTTCCTTCTTTTTTTCCCCGTCTGGTGTTCAACCTCATCACCTCTTTTTTGCCATCTCCTTCCCTCCTCTTCGGTTTCCTCCGGCGCATCTTCTGACTACCGCTCATTTTCTTTTTCTATTCTCTCCGTCTCTGTTGCCTCCAAATCCTCACTCTCTCTTGGTCCCTCTCCTCCTTCGTGACTAACAACTTTATCATAAGACGTCCCACTTGACGGTTTCCCTGATTTCAGCCAGTTAAGCATATTTATAATATATATATGGAATGAATGAAACGAGTTGGCA
>NC_050185.1:25939450-25949450 GCF_008315115.2 Sander lucioperca
GATAGGCTACAGTGCAGCATATTAAATACACATGAAAATGAGTAATTTTAATGGCATGGGTTACACATTTGAGCCTGTGAGGGACAGGCCTGTAGTGTCTGACTACCACCACATGGAGGACAGTCTGTTTCAGGCTCCACCTTCAGATCGTTTGGGGGGAAGTGACTGGTGTGTGTGTGTGTGTGTGTGTGTGTGTGTGTGTGTGGGTGTGTGTGTGTGTGTGTGTGTGTGTGTGTGTGTGTGTGTGTGTGTGTGTGTGTGTGTGTGTGTGTGTGGACGCTGCCGGACACTGCAACTGAATCCATCTGTTGGAGAGAGGTCAACCTGGACCATCTACCTGTCATGTACTCTCATTTATTGTATGCAAGCACATTATGCATTTTAGGGAATAGAGACTGCTTATATATCATGTACATTTAGAGGAAATAGAAAAGGTCCTGTGTGTTTTAGAAAATCGAGGCAGATAAATGGAAAGTGTGATTGGACGAATTCATCCAATGGGATCGCTTGTTAAGTTAGCTGCACGCACAATGTTAAAACCAAAATAAATAAAGTTAAAAAAAAAAAAAAAAAAGTTAGCTGCAGGTAGGAGAGTCACCCATAGACTGTATATAAGAAGGAGTCACCCCAGGGTGACGGATGCACGGAGGATTCACCAGTTTTTCCGTTTACTTTAGGCTAGTGCAGAGTTGGCAGATTGTTTCCTTGTGGTCGTTGATGGATATTACACAAATGGATCCTGCACAGATACCTCTTATTATGGAACTAGCAGCTGTTTCTGTGAGTTGAACTCCCTCTGCATCAACAATGTCCCTGAGACATCAGCTAGCTTCAGGGGGAGTAGAAAGGGACGTTGGATTCTGTTTCCAGACCCGCTGTGGTTTAGTTAGCAGCTAGAAACGCATTATTATTGATCTGTGATATCATCGGAGTCATGGTTTATTCATACAGTCTATGGTCGGAGCGCTAGCTTGTGGAGTTTGACATAAGTGGTTGGATCGTTTGGTATCTAGCTACCTATCTGGTTTTGTGACTCAATTTCAATGAATGCCCAGTGTGTCAGTCTCAGTTTTGTTGAACGTTATAAAGCCTACACGTCAGGCTGTATTTGTGCGTGTAAGTGTAAAT
Organism: Sander lucioperca; assembly: GCF_008315115.2. Classification (NCBI taxonomy): domain Eukaryota; kingdom Metazoa; phylum Chordata; class Actinopteri; order Perciformes; family Percidae; genus Sander; species Sander lucioperca. The sequence continues at coordinate 25,940,579 of NC_050185.1, forward strand.
GTACGTGTTTTGTGTATGTCACAACAACGTTACATCCAGCTCTTTGCCTAGTAGACTTGCTAGCATGCTGGATAACAGCTAAACATACCTCTCTGTCCTCTGCCTGATGTGAGCGTTTCAGCGCCCTGTCTCTGGGGCAGATAGCATCGGTGTTAGTGTCTTGCCGTTGGTCTATCCGTCTGCCCTGTACTGTAGCCTGAAAAATCAATCATTGACGGAATGGCCTCAGGTTTCAGTCTGTTGGACTTAACCCTCACCAGAGACCCTGTTGAATCAAAATTACAGCTCTCTAAATAGTCTAAAAAATGCTCGTTACAGACTCGAAATCTAGGGGCTGTCGGAGGGCTAGCCAGTTTTAAGGCAGCTAGCCATGAGTTGAGGACTGGTTTCCTTGTCAAAGGTAGCCTGTGGAAATGTATCGTAACCCCAGCTGCCTTAGCCCTATACAGTTCATTACTGCAGCCAGGGGCAATACAGTATGACCCCCCCCCAGACCTGTTGGTTTCCGTTTCCTCAGCCATGTCCGTTAGCCTCAGCCATGCCCGTTAGCCTCAGCCATGTCCGTTAGCCTCAGACTGTTTACATCCCATGGCTGCTTACCGTGCCAGTGACGTAGCCGATTGTGGAATTCCAACATGGCGGCGCCCGTGTAACAACAACAACACTTTCAGTGTACCATTTTATCCCTTTTAACAAATTCAGCCATTTTAATCATTGTACCAATGAGAAGAAATAAAATACATCTGTTATATCACCTTTACTCAAATTCCAGTTCAGTTCATCTTTAATTCACCGATTTACATGTGGAGATATGCTGGCTCTATACACGCTAAAAGTCCTGATTATTTACATGGAGTCTGGTGGGAATATGCTGGCTCTATACACGCTAAAAGTCCTGATTATTTACATGGAGTCTGGTGGAGATATGCTGGCTCTATACACGCTAAAAGTCCTGATTATTTACATGGACTCTGGTGGAAATATGCTGGCTCTATACACGCTAAAAGTCCTGATTATTTACATGGAGTCTGGTGGGTTTGGTGATGGGGATTTCGGGGCTGTTTCATGTTAAGGTCTATCTCTGTAGGGGTCCTCCTAACCCTGACTGTTGGAAGAGGCGTTCAGGTGTCTGGTGTGATGTTGTAAACCAGAGACATTAAAACCTTCCGTTCTGTTGTAGAGTCGCCGGCAGCAGAGTTTAACTCTGAAGGAAAAGGGCAACAGCCATTTTAAAGCTGGAGGTGAGTGACATCAGCATCACATAGCCCTGTCTATATACCAGTATAAACCAGTATGACCCAGTAGTAACCAGTATAACCAGTATGACCCAGTATAAACCAGTGTAACCAGTATAACCAGTAGCAACCAGTATAACCAGTATGACCCAGTGTAACCAGTATAACCAGTATAACCAGTAGCAACCAGTATGACCCAGTGTAACCAGTATAACCAGTAGCAACCAGTATAACCAGTATGACCCAGTGTAACCAGTATAACCAGTAGCAACCAGTGTAACCAGTATAACCAGTAGCAACCAGTAGCAACCAGTAGCAACCAGTATGAACCAGTGTAACCAGTAGTAAACAGTATAAACCAGTATGAACCATTGTAACCAGTAGTAACTAGTATAACCAGTAGTAACCAATAGTAACCAGTATAACCAGTATGAACCAGTGTAACCAGTATGAACCAGTGTAACCAGTATAAACCAGTATAACCAGTAGTAACTAGTATAACCAATATGAACCAGTATAAACCAGTATAAACCAGTATGAACCAGTATAACTAGTATAAACCAGTGGAACCAGTATAAACTAGTATAAACCGGTAGTAACCAGTGGAACCAGTATAAACCAGTAGTAACCAGTATAAACTAGTATAAACTAGTAGTAACCAGTATAAACCAGTATAACCAGTATGAACCAGTATTACCAGTATAGACCAGTAGTAACCAGTATAGACCAGTAGTAACCAGTATAACCAGTATAACCAGTATAGCCAGTATAAACCAGTAGTAACCAGTATAAACTAGTATAAACTAGTAGTAACCAGTATAAACCAGTATGAACCAGTATAACCAGTATGAACCAGTATGAACCAGTATAGACCAGTAGTAACCAGTATAGACCAGTAGTAACCAGTATAACCAGTGTAACCAGTATAAACCAGTATAAACCAGTATAACCAGTAGTAACCAGTATAACCAGTATAACCAGTAGTAACCAGTATAAACCAGTATAAACCAGTATAACCAGTATAAACCAGTATAAACCAGTATAACCGTGTTTCTGCAGACTGGGCCGAGGCGGAGCGGAGCTACACGGAGGCGTTGGGTTTCTGTCCCGTTTGTTTCAACAGAGAGAGAGCCGTGCTGTTCTCCAACAGAGCTGCTGCTAGACTGCACCTGGTAACAAGCTACATGCTTACTCACAGGCTAACATGCTAACACAGAGGCTAACAACATGCTAACATGCTAACAACATGCTAACACAACAGAGAGAGAGCCGTGCTGTTCTCCAACAGAGCTGCTGCCAGACTGCACCTGGTAACAAGCTACATGCTAACTCACAGGCTAACACGCTAACACCATGCTAACCCAGAGGCTAACACCATGCTAACCAGAGGCTAACACCATGCTAACCCAGAGGCTAACACCATGCTAACCAGAGGCTAACACCATGCTAACCCAGAGGCTAACACCATGCTAAAACAGAGGCTATCAACATGCTAACACAAAGGCTGTCACCATGCTAACCAGAGGCTAACACCATGCTAACCCAGAGGCTAACACCATGCTAAAACAGAGGCTATCACCATGCTAACACAAAGGCTATCACCATGCTAACCCAGAGGCTAACACCATGCTAACCCATCATAATAACAGGTGTATTTACTTCCTGCCAGGAGCTGAAGGACGCGGCGATCTCTGACTGCTCCCGAGGTGAGTGATGATGTCATCGTTAGGTAGAGTCTGGCAGCGTGTCCGGTTGATCCCGTGGTGATTGGTTGTGTGTGGTTGCCGTAGCGATAGAGCTGAACCCAGACTACGTGCGGGCGCTGCTGAGGAGGGCCGAGCTGTACGAGCAGACGGACAAGCTGGACGAGGCTCTGGAGGACTACAAGAAGGTTCTGGACCTGGACCGGAACCAGGCCAGCGCCAGACAGGCCTGCATGGTGGGTTCACATGCTGACAGCATGCTAACAGCATGCTCCACAGAGATCCTTTTAGTTTAACATGAAACAGCCCTGATCCCCATCACCAGAATACTCTCTAAAAGTCCAGATTATTTACATGGAGTCTGGTGATAACAATCTCTCTCCACCTGTCTGTCTCTCTCCCCTGTCTGCCTCCCCTGTCTCTCTCTCTCTGCCTGTCTGTCTCTCTGCATGTCTGTCTCTCAGAGGCTGCCTCAGCAGATACAGGAGAGAAATGAGAAGCTGAAGGAGGAGATGCTGAGTACGTACTGCCCGTGAACACACCATGTTAAAGCAACATACTACTGCCCCTGAACACACCATGTTAAAGCATCATGACCTCATCAGATCAGTTCATAGAGCAGTAATCAGAGATGAGAGTGACCCTAACCTCTGACCCCCCCCCCCCCTCAGGTAAGCTGAAGGACCTGGGGAACATGGTGCTGAGACCGTTCGGTCTCTCCACCAACAACTTCCAGGTCAACCAGGACGCCGGCACGGGCTCCTACTCCATCAACTTCGTCCAGAACCCCAACAACAACAACAGATGACATCACACAGCCAGTGGTGACATCACAGCCCTGCAGGCTGATTGAGTAGCTCCTTCAGGAGAATCAACCACAGAGATTTGTTTTTGTATTTAAGCTGTTTGAATAAAGTTAGTTTGAATCCTGACAGCCTCGTCCTGTCTGAATGGCCAACCTGGGGGGGAGGGGGGGGGATCAGGGATCATAGGGGGATCAGTGACGGCCCCTCCCCAAATGGCACAGTCCTGGTCGGCTTATAACGTAAAGCCATCGCACACCTCTTCTCGTCACGTTTAGAAGTCTGTCGTAACGTTAACAGACGGTGTGTGGGTCTGGTGATGGACAGGTGAGAACAGTGGGGGTCTGGTGATGGACAGGTGAGAACAGTGGGGGTCTGGTGATGGACAGGTGAGCTGAGGAGCAGAGGCGATGGCAGCCCCCGGATGAAGGAATGAAATGATTAATGTATCACCGAGGTGATTAATTATCATATTTAAGGAGGTTTCTTCCTCAACAAGAGACGCAGAAGAGGAGGGAGAGTAAATGATGCTAGGCTGTATGTGTGCTGACTACATGATTACAGGGCTGACTATATGTAACTAGTAGTGATTACAGGGCTGAGTATATGTAACTAGTATATGTAACTAGTAGTGATTACAGGGCTGAGTATATGTAACTAGTATATGTAACTAGTAGTGATTACAGGGCTGACTATATGTAACTAGTAGTGATTACAGGGCTGAGTATATGTAACTAGTATATGTAACTAGTAGTGATTACAGGGCTGACTATATGTAACTAGTAGTGATTACAGGGCTGACTATATGTAACTAGTATATGTAACTAGTAGTGATTACAGGGCTGAGTATATGTAACTAGTATATGTAACTAGTAGTGATTACAGGGCTGAGTATATGTAACTAGTATATGTAACTAGTATTGATTACTGGGCTGACTATATGTAACTAGTATATGTAACTAGTAGTGATTACAGGGCTGACTATATGTAACTAGTAGTGATTACAGGGCTGAGTATATGTAACTAGTATATGTAACTAGTAGTGATTACAGGGCTGACTATATGTAACTAGTAGTGATTACAGGGCTGACTATATGTAACTAGTATATGTAACTAGTATTGATTACTGGGCTGACTATATGTAACTAGTATATGTAACTAGTAGTGATTACAGGGCTGACTATATGTAACTAGTATATGTAACTAGTAGTGATTACAGGACTGAGTATATGTAACTAGTATATGTAACTAGTAGTGATTACAGGACTGAGTATATGTAACTAGTATATGTAACTAGTAGTGATTACAGGACTGAGTATATGTAACTAGTATATGTAACTAGTAGTGATTACAGGGCTGAGTATATGTAACTAGTATATGTAACTAGTAGTGATTACAGGGCTGAGTATATGTAACTAGTATATGTAACTAGTAGTGATTACAGGACTGAGTATATGTAACTAGTATATGTAACTAGTAGTGATTACAGGGCTGAGTATATGTAACTAGTATATGTAACTAGTAGTGATTACAGGGCTGATTTGATTCAGTATTGATATATTATTATAGTTATTTAACTTTCCAACATTTAATTTCCAGGTTGAGTTGATGAATAATATTTAAATTAAAGATTAACATCGAGATTTAAAAGGAACCGGTCTGATATCTTAAATATGAATTATGAAATATATAAATATAAAATATATAAGGTCAACAGTGAAGACGTCAACGGCCTCGCGCATGCGCAGTGTGTGTTTCTGGTTCAGTGGTGGTGAAGATGGCAGCGCCTATAGACCTGGAGCTGAAAAAGGTAACTATGATACAGTCCGGTGTTACCCGGGATAACCCGGTCCTACCCAGTCCTACCTGGGCCAACCCGGGCTATGTGTTCCCCGCTGGGTCACACAACAGCTGGTTAATAATCCGTAGCAGCGTTAGCAACACTGCAGCTAACACCGGGGCTAACCGTTAGCTTAACCCACGCTACACACACACACACACACACGCACGCGCTATGTACAATCTACACATTTAGGGTTAAAAATCAATTCGTTATTCAGTTATTTGTTGACGAGACTTCGTGTTTAAAGGGTAATTTTGCTATTTTTCAACCATGTTTTAGTGAATCAAGGGAACACCATCACCAAACCCACCAGACTCCATGTAAATAATCAGGACTTTTATCATGGTAAAACACACTTCATTCAAAGTGGACAGAAACTAAATAAAACTATCAAAAGCCGTCTTGGTTCATCTTTCCACTGTTCCAACAATCACCACTCTGGTTTGGTTGAAATAAACCCTTAATTCACCCATTTACATGTGGAGATATGCTGGCTCTACACACGCTAAAAGTACTGATTATTTACATGGAGTCTGGTGGAAATATGATGGCTCTATACACGCTAAAAGTCCTGATTATTTACATGGAGTCTGGTGGAGATATGCTGGCTCTATACATGCTAAAAGTACTGATTATTTACATGGAGTCTGGTGGAAATATGCTGGCTCTATACACGCTAAAAGTCCTGATTATTTACATGGAGTCTGGTGGAGTTTGGTGATTTCGGGGCTGTTTCATGTTAAACTAAAAGGATCTTACTCTTTAACTAAAAGGTCTATCTCTGTAGGGATCCATCCCATAATGTTGTCAGACACTTAGAATAATAATCTGAGTCTGTCAGCAGCAACAACAGAACTTTTAGTGGCTCTAACTGATGCTGAACATTAGTCCTGTAGGGTTACATTACAGCAGACAACAGTTTTAGTGTGTATAGAGCCAGCATATTTCCACCAGACTCCATGTAAATAATCAGGACTTTTAGCGTGTATAGAGCCAGCATATCTCCACCAGACTCCATGTAAATAATCAGTACTTTTAGCGTGTATAGAGCCAGCATATTTCCACCAGACTCCATGTATATAATCAGGACTTTTAGCGTGTATAGAACCAGCATATCTCCACATGTAAATGGGTGAATTAAGGGTTTATTTCAACCAAACCAGAGTGGTGATTGTTGGAACAGTGGAAAGATGAACCAAGACGGCTTTTGGTAGTTTTATTTAGTTTCTGTCCACTTTGAATGAAGTGTGTTTTACCATGCTAAAAGTCCTGATTATTTACATGGAGTCTGGTGGAAATATGCAGGCTCTATACACGCTAAATGTCCTTATTATTTACATGGAGTCTGGTGGAAATATGCAGGCTCTATACACGCTAAATGTCCTTATTATTTACATGGAGTCTGGTGGGTTTGGTGATGGGGATTTTGGGGCTGTTTCATGTAGGTTAAAGGTGTTCAGGTGTGTGTTACCTGTGTGTTCAGGTGTGTGTTCAAGTGTGTGTGTTACCTGTGTGTTCAGGTGTGTGTGTTACCTGTGTGTTCAGGTGTGTGTGTTCAGGTGTGTGTTACCTGTGTGTTCAGGTGTGTGTTCAAGTGTGTGTGTTACCTGTGTGTTCAGGTGTGTGTGTTACCTGTGTTACCTGTGTGTTCAGGTGTGTGTGTTCAGGTGTGTTCAGGTGTGTGTTACCTGTGTGTTCAGGTGTGTGTACCTGTGTGTTCAGGTGTGTGTTACCTGTGTGTTTAGGTGTGTGTACCTGTGTGTGTGTGTGTTTTAGGCGTTCTCTGAGCTGCAGGTGAAGATGATCGACACGCAGCAGAAGGTGAAGCTGGCCGACCTGCAGATCGATCAGCTGACGCGTGTTCAGAAACATGCTAAGCTAACGCACGCGGAGGTCGCCGTGCTGGCGGACAACACGCGGCTCTACGAGGGAGTTGGACGCATGTGAGTCTCCATGGCAACCATCGTCTCTGTTTGAAGACATTTTATTCATCGTAGACAGAAACACACAAATAACCTGTAGACACGTTCTCCTGATCATAATGTAAGAATATAATATTATAACAGGACACAATCAGTCACAACCAGAACCAGCGGGACACACAGTATGACATCACAGTATGACATCACTGTGTGTGTGTGTGTGTGTGTGTGTGTCTCAGGTTTATTCTTCAGTCGAAGGAAGACATCAACAATCAGCTGATGGACAAACAGAAAACAGCTGAGGAGAAAATCAAAGAGCTCGAGGTAAATACACACACACAGACACACACAGACAGACAGACACACACACACACACACACACACAGACAGACAGACAGACAGACAGACAGACAGACAGACAGACAGACAGACACACACACACACACACAGACACACAGACACACAGACACACACACACACACACACACACAGACACACTCTCTCTCTCAGCTGTCTGACTGTGCCTGTTGTGGTATTTCCAGCAGAAGAAGGTGTACCTTGAACGCAGCGTGAAAGAAGCTGAAGATAACATCCGAGAGATGCTGCTGTCCCGGAGAGCTCACTGATCAGGAACCATGGTCAGGAGCCAATCAGTGATCAGGAACCATGGTCAGGAGCCAATCAGTGATCAGGAACCATGGTCAGGAGCCAATCAGAGTCTGAGGACGTTCTCCAGTTCTCAGCAGTGATCCAGGATGGAGCTCTGCAGACTTTAGCCTTTACTGTTGTTGTGTTTTGGGGAGATAATAACGTGTTGATGTCATATTAAACTGTTGAACCTTCAGTCTGTTTCCTTTCTCTCTCTTGACTCTATAACATATATAGTTAGTAACTGTTAACAGCAGCAGAGTGAGACCTCCTGTCAGCTGGTTGATGTTAGTAACTGTTAACAGCAGCAGAGTGAGACCTCCTCTCAGCTGGTTGAAACAAAACATCTCTGCTGCTGTTAAGTCCCGCCCCCGGAAACGGAACCCTGACAGCTCGCTGCGCGCGGGATTTAATTCATTTCAGAAGCAGCTCGCGCTCAGAAATCCGCGCTGACAGTGGACTACAAACAACAACCCGAAAGAGAGAAATAAAGAAAGAAAGAAAGAGAGAGACAGAGAGACAGACAGACAGGTAGGTAGGTAGGTAGGTAAACATGGCGACTCCACCGAAGAGATCATGCCGTGTTCCCGCCAGTCCCTCCGGCAGCGTCTCGCGCAGAGAGAAGAAGATCTCCATCGAGGGAAACATCGGTGAGTTTAGGACCGTTAACGTGACTCCTCGGTGAGTTTAGGAACATTAAAATGATCCGAGACCCTTA
>NC_050185.1:25954450-25956950 GCF_008315115.2 Sander lucioperca
GTATGTGTTTGCGTCCAGCCTGTTTGAGAGCGGCAGCCTGGCGGAGACCGAGTGGAGTGTTTATCAGGACTATCACACCTGGTTACTGACCCAGTTTGAACCGGACATCGCCCTGGACGCCATCATCTACCTCCGCGCTCCGCCTCAGGTGAGTCTCACACAGAACTCTATATCCCATAATCCCTCAGTCCTACAGGTGAGTCTCACACAGAACTCTATATCCCATAATCCCTCAGTCCTACAGGTGAGTCTCACACAGAACTCTATATCCCATAATCCCTCAGTCCCACAGCATCATCTACCTCATCAGTGACATTAGGCAGCCAATCACAGTGACTTTAGACAGCCAATCACAGTGACGTTAGACAGCCAATCACAGTGACGTTACACACTCTGTATATTACAGCTCTGATGCCTTCATGTTCCCCTGTTTCTCTCTGTATATTACAGCTCTAACGATGCCTTCATGTTTGTCTGTGTTTTCCAGCGCTGTATGCAGCGTCTGATGCACCGCGGCAGAGAGGAGGAACAGGGAATCCCTCTGGACTATCTCCAGCAGCTGCACCGTAAACATGAAGACTGGCTCAGTGACAGAAAGCTCAGGTAACACACACACACACACACACACACACACACACACATAGAGACACACACACACACACACACACACACACACATAGAGACACACACACACACACACACACACACACACACACACACACACACACACACAGACACACATAGAGACACACACACACACACACACACACACAGACACATAGAGACACACACACACACACACACACACACAGAGACACACACACACACACACACACACACACACACACACACACATAGACACACACACACACACACACACACAAATAGAGACACACACACACACAAATAGAGACACACACACACACACATAGAGACACACACACACACACACACACAAATAGAGACACACACACACACACAAATAGAGACACACACACACATACACACAAAGACACACAGACAGTATTTCAGTTGTGTGATCTACTTGTGCAGAGTTTTGTTGCTCTTTAAGTAGACTTTGAATAATCCTTTTATCTGTGTGTGTGTGTGTGTGTGTGTGTGTGTATATCTCTGTATCTCTGTGTGTGTACCTGTGTGTAGTCTGGACTTTGAGTACCTGAATGAACTTCCTGTTCTGGTTCTGGACGTTAACGACGACTTTAAGAACGATCGCATCAAACAGGAAGCCATCATCGACCAGGTCAGGCTCACATATTACATGTTCTACTAGTATTTACAGGGTACTTTCCTGATATTTCTTACATGTTCTACTAGTATTTACAGGGTACTTTCCTGATATTTCTTACATATTCTACTAGTATTTACAGGGTACTTTCCTGATATTTCTTACATATTCTACTAGTATTTACAGGGTACTTTCCTGATATTTCTTACATGTTCTACCAATATTTACAGGGTACTTTCCTGATATTTCTTACATATTCTACTAGTATTTACAGGGTACTTTCCTGATATTTCTTACATGTTTTACCAGTATTTACAGGGTACTTTTCTGATATTTCTTACATGTTCTACTAGTATTTACAGGGTACTTTTCTGATATTTCTTACATGTTCTACCAATATTTACAGGGTACTTTTCTGATATTTCTTACATATTCTACTAGTATTTACAGGGTACTTTTCTGATATTTCTTACATGTTCTACCAATATTTACAGGGTACTTTTCTGATATTTCTTACATATTCTACTAGTATTTACAGGGTACTTTTCTGATATTTCTTACATATTCTACTAGTATTTACAGGGTACTTTTCTGATATTTCTTACATATTCTACCAATATTTACAGGGTACTTTTCTGATATTTCTTACATATTCTACTAGTGTTTACAGGGTACTTTTCTGATATTTCTTACATATTCTACTAGTATTTACAGGGTACTTTCCTGATATTTCTTACATATTCTGCTAGTATTTACAGGGTACTTTCCTGATATTTCTTACATATTCTACTAGTATTTACAGGGTACTTTCCTGATATTTCTTACATGTTCTACCAGTATTTACAGGGTACTTTCCTGATATTTCTTACATGTTTTACCAGTATTTACAGGGTACTTTCCTGATATTTCTTACATGTTCTACTAGTATTTACAGGGTACTTTTCTGATATTTCTTACATATTCTACTAGTATTTACAGGGTACTTTTCTGATATTTCTTACATATTCTACTAGTATTTGCAGGGTACTTTCCTGATATTTCTTACATGTTCTACTAGTATTTGCAGGGTACTTTTCTGATATTTCTTACATGTTCTACTAGTATTTACAGGGTACTTTCCTGATATTTCTTACATGTTCTACTAGTATTTACAGGGTACTTTCCTGATATTTCTTACATGTTCTACTAGTATTTACAGGGTACTTTCCTGATATTTCTTACATGTTCTACTGATGTTATTTTGGATATTTGAGA